>NC_136494.1:100396364-100436364 GCF_053919585.1 Euprymna scolopes | reverse complement strand
GTCGTCATTCTAAAGAAAATTGTGAAGGTAGACCTAGTGTAGAAATTAACCCCCTTCCTCTCCCTAAAAGTGAAAATAAACGCAAAGAAAAGCATCGGTTTTAGTAAATATGTACGACCAAAATTATTCCCGATTCAATGTACAACTGACTGCTCCTGCTGTTTGCCATATAGAAACAACGCATAAAGTTGGTTGAATCAGCAGTAGCCGAATCGGACATTTAGTCGTGCCGGATTTTGATCGTACATAAGGGGGTTTACTAAAGGTATTATAAAAATAAAAAATAAAACGAATTTACTCAAGTTTCAGTCGAGGTTATTTTTGACAAATATCTTTTTAGCTTCATATTAAAAGATATTTGCAAAAAATAAACTATTTTTATTTTAAATATTCTCTCTTAACCCAGAAAGTAAACAAAATAAATAGAAATACAGCTATTTATATATATATATAGAAATTCTTAAAGACAAACATTTTGTCCACATCTAAAATGGATCTTGTGTCTAACTCTCTCCTCTGGCAGTAAATAACTACTACTACTACTACTACTACTACTACTACTATTATTATTATTATTATTATTATTATTATTATTATTATTATTATTGATGTTTGGTAATATTTAACTATTAAAATTATACGAAATCGAGTTTCATTTTGGCAAAACCTCAAAATAAACTCTCGAATTTTGTAAACTTGAAAGAAAAATAAACGCACACACAGTGGAAAGAAACACTTGTTATAAAAATAACAATTATTATTTTTAAAAAAAGTAATCAAATATTTCTTTCTTTTAACTTAAGGAAACTTTTTCTTTGTTGACTCATCTTCAAAAAAATATTCCCTAATTAAAAAAAAAAACAATAAAATTAAAAACTTGTTTATTTTGGATGAGGATTTTAACGGATCGTACTTTCTACAAAGATTTTCTAGTGGTACGTACTTATTGTGTTACAAAATTCAAATATTATAAAAAAGGTCGCTTGTAAAATTTAATTTACAAAAGAAAAACCTCTCGGCTGAAAATTGCGACTGTGATTTATGTATTTATTTATTTATTACAAAAGTAAAAACCAAAATTTAAGTGCTACATTGGGTTGCAAAAAAGGTTCAGTCTTTGTTTATTTTATTAACAAGATTTTTTACGCTAACGAACCTAGTTAATCGCTCGTGTAAGAGTGAATATTAAATAACAATCAGTTTTTTTTTAGTTAATATCTGTTTAGGTATGGACTTAAAAAGATAGTTGCCAAAAATAACCTCTCAAAACTTCTGAGTACATTCGTTTTATTGTTTTGTTTTACGATATTTTACGCTGACGAATCCAGTCGATCGACTGCGTTGAATTTGCTTCAATCAGCAGCAGCGACAATCAGTCGTACATTGATCGTACATAATTTTAGTCGTTCATATTTAGTAAATCCGAGAAAACGTGATTTAATTTTTCAGTGCAGGTTTTTAATTTGGGGGATAGTGCTGTGTTGGTAGTTTGTACGTGTTTACATTCCCAAACCATTTCTGTATTTACATTTTTGTGAATCTTCCGAGCGTTCAAGCGAATACGGGAAAGACGCTATGCATGTAAAGTTGTTTACTTGTGCACGTTGGTTTCAGTAATTAAGGTTATCAGTATGTAACTGTCTGTTTATGATTGGTTAAAATGTTTGTAATTTGCTTTTTTAGCGCTAGTGCCCCATGTGGAGAGCGACGCCATTTTTGGAAACTTTTAGAAGTGTTCGTTTATCTAGGAATTAGTTTAATTCTGAAATATGAGAATTTCCGGTCTCAGCCAATTAGAAAGGGCGGAACATAGCTAGGGAGACGTTAGTATTTAGTATTCGGAAATCGGAAAGAATGGGGTTTGTCTATATTTGTCTTAGCCAGTTACGGAGGGTGTAATCACACTATAGTTGAAAAATGTAGAATAGAACATGGTGACAACTAGTAGTAGTTGTAGGACTAAATATCTGGAGAGAAAAGTAGGGACTCCTTCCTCTTAAGATGTTGCGATTGTGATGGTAATTTTCGTCGGATGGAATGTAGCATTTTAATATCACGGCTGAATGTGTCTGTAATGGTGGTCGAAAGCTACATATAATAGTGACTAAAAGGCTAGAAATATTTAATTTGTATGTGGCATCTGTTGTTGCAAACCTACGATACTTTGGTCCAGTTTCTGCAGTTATTTTATTATATAAGAGATTTGTATATTTTTAAACGATGTATAGATTTGTCATATATAGTTTATTCCATATTAAGCTTTGAATAATCCGTGATTTCAATATATATTCATTTTTCTGTGTTTATCATGCTAAAGCGAGTCAGAATGGGATCGTTCAAATTAGATTTGTTAGATTACAACGGTTACGCTCTGACCGATAGGTCGCTCCATTTGTCGCCAGGGAAATCTATTATATTCATATTTATAATAATTGGCGCTATTCCAAATTATTCATTTCCTCTGTGAACATTTGAATTATTATTGCTCTGTAGAAACTGAAATGATTTCTCCCTTCTCAATTCACTGAGACTAAAGCTGCTTTCAGGAACGCCAGCAACTACTGTAAAAGAGTAATTAAAAAAATACAAGAGAACTATATGCTCAGTCCGTTAAATCCAAAGTAGCTGATCAGCGGCTTGGTTCCCACCAGTTTTGACAAATAACTAATAGGATCCTGAACAGAAGTGTGCGTTCTATCCCAAACATTATCGATGGACCAGAGGTCATCTCGTCAGCATCAGACAAGGCCAAACTATTTGCAAAGAACTTTGCAGCTAATTCTACCCTATGCGACGAAGGCCATCAACTCCCCATATTTCCTCCTATAACACAGAACACGCTAGATAACATACAAATATCTGTGCGTGAGGTTGCCAAGCTAATCAAGAACCTTGATTCCAGTAAAGCAACTGGCCCTGACGGCATCCCAATTATAGTGTTAAAAAAGCTTCAACCAGAACTTGCTCCCATACTTACGAAACTGCTTAAGCGTTGCCTTAAGGAGAAATGCTTGGAAAACCTCATCAGTATGCTCTGCATTTAAGAATTCAAGCGATAGTACATCTCCCTCTCAGTACAGACCAATAAGTCTCCTTTGTGTTATGAGTAAGTTGCTGGAATCAATATTAAATAGAGAAATAGTCAGCTACCTCAGCAGAAATAACCTTTTTAGTGATACGCTAGTGATATGTTTTCCATTCTGCAAGATCTACAGCAGATGTGCTAACGGATATATATCATAGGATTAGTGAATCTCTTGACAAAGGCTTCCTTTCTAGAGCAATTGTTCTTGATATATCAAAGGCCTTCGACAAGGTATGGCATAAAGGCCTACTTCACAAGTTTTCCAGCTACGGTATAACTGGAAATATTCTCTCTATCATTAAATCATTTCCCTATGATAGGCTCATAAGAGTAGTGGTCGATGGGCAGAGGCCTGGAATCCCTCAAGGGTCCATCCTGGGCTGAATTCTCTTCCTGATCGACATCAATGATCTCCCTAAACACATACTTAAATCATTCATTGACATCTATGCTGATGACACGACCATCTATGGCAACACATCAAAGGCTGTAAATGACAAAGTTCTCTTTGATTCTATCTCCTCTGATCTCGAGCACGTGGTTCAGTGGGGGAAGATGTGGCTGATTACCTTTAATGCATCTAAAACCAAACTCCTATCTTTACATCATAAACACTCTGATCCCCATCTGGCATCAATTGAAATGGATGGCTCTCGTCTCAATAAAGCCCCATGTTTTGACAAGCTTCTGGGCTTGACCTTTACTCCTGATCTGAAATGGAACACGTGCATCAAGTCTGTTGCTAAGATCGCTGGAAAGATGAAGGGATCCTTCTACCGCTCCAGAAGATATATCACTACTGATGCAATTCTCTATCTATATAAAAGCCAAGTACGTCCAAGGATAGAATACTGCTGCCATATCTGGGCAGGAGCTGCTAAAAACAGCCTATCCTGCTTTGACAGAGTACAAAATAGACTTCATGGCTTAGTGGGGGATGTCCTTTTCTCTTCCTCGCAACCTCTCTCCCACAGAAGAGACGTTGCGAGCCTATCCTTATTTTATCGTTATTTCCATGGCAGGTGCTCGTCTGAACTCCAATCTCTGGTCCCCCCTCGCTCGCAAATCTTTCACGGAAACACCCGTCTGGCCGAATAATCCACTGTCAAAAATTTTCCCCACTCGTTATCTTTATCAAAACGGTGATTCCATGAACAAAGCTTCATTCTTAGAACTGCACGTCTGTAGAACTCTGATCCGTCTGCCTCCTTCCCACCTGACTACGACCTGGATGTCTTCAAGTCCAACATAAACAAATTCCTGATGAACCGCCCCCTTAAGTAGACACTTCATTAAATCTCCACACTAACGTACTATACCTGCAATAACCCTTATCCCTGAGTGGCTTCCGGGCCTTGACAAATTGTGACCACCGTGTAAAAAAACATGTTGCATTTAATATAAGCATCGTGTAAACAGATTCTGTACATTTTTTGATGCTAATGTACTAATGGCAACCTTCTGTCTAATAAGATAATGGTGGTCTGCATCATCTGGTGCACCGTAGTATCTTATGTGGCTATACAGTTCGAACTTGGAATTAGATGTTTTAACAATAGCGAAATTTAAATTAATTTTTCTGTCAATAATTTTTGTAAGCTAAATGTCCACAAATACATATATACAGCACAATCACGTTGACACACCGGTCATCAGCGAAGTTAAGCAGCGTTGAGTCTGGTCAGTAGCAGATGGTCGACAATTTGGGTATGCCACGTGTTATATTTAAGAGGATGCCGACCTCCCTGATAAGAACTGCAAAATTCTAACGTCGTAATCACGTGCGAGTGGGGACTACTGTTGGATTGGGAAGAGAGGAATTTGATTGTTTGCATACATGCAAATTGATTCAATGTAAGGAATGCGGGACTTTGCACCATTGTCTATTGAAAAGAATTATTTGACCCAAACATATGTGAGAGAATATCGATTACAGGATTTGTGACAATTAGAAATATAAAACATTACAGGGAAAAGAATGTTTATATAAATCGTCACAAACAAAAAGCGAAGTAGTCAGAGAGAGAGGGAGGGGAAAGCTTGGCACTTCTTCACCGCCAACATCCACACTAACATTACGCGCTCACTGATGCCAAAACACCAGTCATGACTTTAAATCCAAAGCTGTTTGTCGGTGTGAAATAAAAACAATATATTATTTTATAGATCAGCTATGTTGTGTTTTACTCGATGTCAGTGTATATATATCGTATACCAGTGACAAAAATAGATTTAATAATTATATAGACTAACACGCGCATTTTAAACAACCGGCCGTAGAGAATACATAACACTACTCGGGAATCTGATATTCCCATAAAACTCATTTAATTGAAGGAAACCGATTCAACCCAACCGGGATTAATACGGCTTTGGGCTGATATATATATATATATATATATATATATATATATATATATATATATATATATATATATATATATATATATATATATATATATACTGTGTCAATCACTTTATTGCAGATTAGTAAAATATCAATATTTCCCTAAATATACCTCACAAATTGAAAATTGTACCATCAATGAGTTGCTTTAAGTGTAGTTATTTCCCAAAATTTTATTCAAATGCATGTTATATTCACGAAGTCATGGCATTTCATTTACTATCAAAAGAAATTTTACTGTCCATCGCTTTATTGCAGATCTCTTACAATGCCAAAAGATCAGGGGAATAAAGATTATCGAAAAGCAAAGAATAGTTGTTGAACTCGCAGAAGGATTGTCCATCAAAAATTTAGCCACGAAGCTGGAATGGGATCCAAAAACCTTGGCTGCATTATTGAACAATCCAAACACCAAATCCAGAAAAATAATTTCGTTTTTGCAAAAGCTGGAATTGCTCCAAGATCCAGGCATGCCCGGTACAATGTGTTAAATGAGATTGCTAGGAACATCAAACCTCTTCCAATGCCTCCATGGAGCAAACAACATAAAGAAAACGAATGGCTTGGAGACAAAATTACAAAAAAAAATGGATTTCCAACATGTCCTATTTAGAGATGGGGCCCATGCTACTCTTGACGGTCCGGATGGATGGATCAAAGTTTAAAAGCCGAACGGAACTCCTCGCCAACAAGGAGGTGGAGGCGTAATGTTTTGTCCGGGAATCATTGGGGATAAGTTGGTTGAACCATTCCGAGCGCCAGATGGTGTAAAGCTTACCAGCAATGCGTACACGGCCTTTTTAGATAATCATTTGTCGACATGGCTAGATGACCTACCATTGTCACGTCGCTTTCAAATTATTTTATACATGACAATGTACCATCCCATTCTGCTTGGGGAGACTGCATCCTTCCTTTAATCTATGGAAATCGTTGGAGAAACTCTCATCAACCTGACCACCGTGTTCTCCAGAGCTAAACTCTATTGAATATATCTGGTCAATATTAAAAGGAGGGTTTCTGAGGGAGGAGAGTGATTTACTTCAAAGGATGGAGGAACATCGTTGATGTTGCTAGAGCCATAAGTCCTTTTTTAAGATCAAAGAATTGACTTTCCTCTGGGGACAACAGGTTGTTTTAATTTATTTTTAAAAATGATGGATATGTCGATAAATAATTAATTTATATGATACTTATACCTAGCAATGTTTTTGTTTATTATTCTTTGACCGAAAAATATAATGAAAAGTAAAATTCGCGAGATAAGATATTTTTGCCCAAAAATAACATTTTAAGAGACCTGCAGTAAAGAATAAAATGTCATAACTTCGTGAACATCGCATGAATTTGAACACTTTTGGAAATAACTAACCTTAAAGGAGTAGTTTGATGATATAATTTTCATTTTGTTCTGGCGTGTATTTAATGAAATATTGATATTGTACTCATCTACAATAAAGCGATTGACACAGTGTATATATACATATATATATATATATATATATATATATATATATATATATTGGTACTATATGTATATATAAATGTATATATATATACTGGTACTATATATATATGTATATATATATACGTATATATATATATATATATATATATATATATATATATATATTTACTGGTACTATAGTGAATTCGAGAGAGCAAGTTGATGCAGTGATTACAGGTGATTGAATGACTTACTGACTAAATAGTTTTCTAACGAATGATAAAAATAATTTTCTTGTATAGTTTTAATGGTTAAAAACTTCCAAGGCTATATATATATATATATATATATATATATATATATATATATATATATATATATTATTTTTTTAAAAGTGCAAGTTTTCCTGAAAAAAAAACTTTCACCTAACAATTTATGGCAAAAATATCGACCCATAAAAATGTGGGGTGCTTCTACACTTTATTGCCGAAATTGGAGACGCCATTTTTTTTACACGCACTTGCTATCCAAATCTAGGGGAGACATCATTATATGGCCGAACGATTGCTTCCGGAAAGGGAAAGAATAAATTTACCAAAATTAACAGTTATTACTTCCGGAAACGTTAAATTAAACTAAAATTATCATTTATTACTTCCAGAAACTGGTAAACCGATATTACTGGAGAAAATGAATCTTGACAATTCAAAAAAATGTTTAAAATTATTTATTTGTTCGAAAAAACAAAAAACAAAAAAACAAAAAACCTATTTTATAAAAGTCCAATGTTGCTTTAAAAGTAAATAAAGAAAGTGAAAGAGAACAGATATCCGTAATTGTTTAATTGGAAATGTTTCGATTTAATTGATGAGAACGGGAAAGTTTTTCATGGAACAATTTTTTTATTATTAAAAACAGAAAATTGAAATGACATATTCATAATAGTTTAACCTGGGCGAGCGTCATTTGAAAACCAAAACAAAACCAATACATTTATTAGTTTTTTTTTTGTTTTTTTTGTCTATTTTTTCGTTTGTGTGTTTTGTTGTTTTTGTTTGTTTGTTTTTTGTTTTCGAACAAATAAATAATTTTAAATATTTTTTTGAATTGTCAAGATTCATTTTTCTCCAGTAATATCGGTTTACCAAGTTTCTGGAAGTAATAAATGATAATTTTAGGTTACGGGAGTAATAAATGTTAATTTTGCTAAATTTATTTAGTTTAATTTATCGTTTCCGGAAGTAATAAATGTAAATTTTGGTAAATTTATTCTTTCCCTTTCCGGAAGAAATCGTTCGGCCAGATGTCTCCCCTAGATTTGGATAGCAAGTGCGTGAAAAAAAATGGCGTCTCCAATTTCGGCAATGAAGTGTAGAAGCACCAAATCTGCTAGCTGAGTGACAAATTTGCTTAAAATATTTTAAAAAAAAAAAAGAAAGCAAGAAACTAAAAGAATAGAACCTCAAGATGTACCAGAAATTTGGAGGAATTTTTGACACCCCTAACAGAAAACTGCGAATAAAATATAAAAAACTCGTAATTTTTCTTTTTAAGGTGAGTTGTTTATTTTCTATATGAAATATACTTTCAAAATAAACTATTAAAGTTGTTTAAAAAATAATAGAAATATTATTTTTTATTTAAAATAAAACAGTGTTTACAAAATATTTACAAAATGCCGGCGTGCCTTCATGCAGCTATTTTTTTACGTAATAAAATCAATAGAATTTTACGACTAAATACTTTTCAATTTTTAAACTTTAAAAATCTATCAAAATTCTTCTATTAGTTCAATTTTTACGATATTTTCAGGGTCAATGTGAAATTTTATGCTCTTTCCAATAAACCAAATATAATATTTTAGAAAAACGTTTTTTTCAAATTCACACCCCCATATTGAAATGTTTATTAAAATTTTAATAATTAATTTATGTGTCAAAGTTTTATACATCACAAATTGAAGATACAAGATCAAGAAAGGAAATATTCCAATTAAAAACAAAAAAAAGGAATAGTTTTTTTGGAAATTTACCTGTAAAGTCCAAAGTGTAAACCTTTTTTTTTTTTAAACACGTTGATTTTTTTTTAAATGAAAGCTCAGGTTATGGTTACATCGTCAATACCAGACGCTGACGACAGATTTTTCTATCTCATCGAATGTTTTCTTTTTTTAGATATTAAAAAAAAATAATCGGTGAAGAAGTATTAAAATATATTAATCAAAAACTCGTGTATTTCATTAAAAGAATTTTTTTTTAAATCGATGTAGCGGATTTTTTGTTCTAGGGGAAAAACTTATAAGTGAATGTGCGTTTTTTTTTAACTACGGAGGATGAAAAATACTAATTTTGGTTAACATACGCAATAAAAAAGAGACATTATTTATGCCCTTGGACGAAACCATACTTCATAAATTTCATTTTAGCAGCAGCAGCTATTTAACGCTTCGCGCAAAACATGTTACAAAAATGCGATTTTCTAGGGCCCTCGCTTTAAAAAAATCCTTTTATTTAAAAATACATGGAATTTAAAATATAAATATGGATAAATTCTTATCAATGAAAAATGGAACTACCCATTTAATAATATTTTTTTTAGGTAAGTGATTTTTTGGCATTTATATATACATATATTTATAAGCAAGTCAAAATATGTTGCTTTTCTTTATATTTTTTAAAAGAAAACCGCTTTAAAGAAACAAATATTGCATAATTTGCTATAAAACCTGTTATTTTTTTTAATTTGGTCTTTGCTCCTTTAATTGAAAAAAATTACCGTTTGAATTATATTTTCAAGTAGTTATAAGCTTAAAAAAAATAGTAAGTTGAATTATTAAGGTTCTGATCATCATTTTTAATGGGCACTTTCTGATACACCTATAGAACCTCTCCCAAACATACTGGCAATAATTTAGTTTCGTCCTTCCTCTCAGTGTTTCCAATAAGGGGGATTGATTTATTAGGATTTGCATTAGGAGCTGGGCACTTATTAAAATTATTTGATTGTTGAATTTTTTGCATTTTGGTTAAATTTGTTAGTTTGCTAGCGCTAAAAGCCCATACAAAAATTTGAACAAACACAAAATTAAAAAGAATGGTTACTTATGCAGAATTTAACCCCCCTCCCCGCCCGGATTCCAATTAGTTTAGGGTTCGACTGGCAATCATTAGATTCAGCCGAGCGTTGTTCAAATGTTGAAACACTAAACCAACATTTTATTTATTTTTTTGCAGAATTAATTAATGAGTATTTTTTCAGCTTATTTTCTATTGACAAAAAAAATTTGTACATTCACTTGAAAAAAATCTAACTTTTCTTTACTTTCATCTAACTATTTACAATGTTCATATCAAACATTCATCTTTTCTTTTTATAATAAAAATTCTGTTTTCAAAAAGAAATGTTTACTGACAACTTTCTTTTAAAAAAAGTGCAAGTTTTCCTGAAAAAAAAACTTTCACCTAACAATTTATGGTAAAAATTCACCTTTTCTTGGGAAAAACCCAACTTATATTGATAAAAAATTGCAAAAATAATAAAATAAATAAACAATACAAGATGCAATTTTTCATGAGGAATGTGTTCCATTTTAACAAACTGAGCCACAGCAACGCGTGGCCGGGTACAGATAGTATATATATATATATATATATATATATATATATATATATATATATATATATATATATATATATATATATATATATATATGATTTATAAAGTCGGTGTAAAAGTTTTTGCCAGCTTGTAAAAAGATCATTTTAAACCATTGTAATTTATTTCGTGCTCATTGTTATTACATAAACTTATCACAAAGATTATCTATAATTTTCTCGTTCAAATTATTAAAGCATCATGCATAGTTTTCTGCAATATTCTCACAGATGTTGACCTGAAAACGATCCTCGTCATTCAACAGAAAGGAATAATCTTCAATAATGATAATGTTCATCCTCACGCAACACCACTTAATTTAAAAATCTCTTAACAGAAGTTGTGTTTGGAGATCTTTCCTCATCCTGCATATTTTCGCGTTATCACTTATTGCTAAGATTACCAAACCATTTAGATGGCCTTAGGTTAACATTGAGAGGAGATTGAAGATGAGTTAGATTCATATTTCACATTTAAATCGAAAGAATTTTACAAGCGAGGCATTTATAAATCCGTTGTAAGATGAAACCAAGTTATAAAGAGAAAAGGTCACTTTTGCTATGAACAAAGATTTTCAAAAACACAGTTTTTAATTTTAAAGATGAAATTTTAAATTGGAAAAAAAAAATTTTGCTCTGACTTAATGGCTTCATTAAACATTTGCACATTACTATTAAATATAAGAAAATTCAAATTAGAACTAAATTATGAAATAACCTAATAAAGATACGTTTTTCTTATGAATCTTTTAGATACATTGTTAGCATCTAACATTATATATCATATCCCACAAGAAAATATATGAAACAAAAACAAACCAAAGCAATATATTCTGAATAATATAACATTCATTGGGACTATTTGTGTCTTCACAACAGAGGATTTTGTTCGGGCATGATGTGCTTACCATCATTATATACGCAGCCACTTAATAAAACAATTCCCAAATATCAATAGTTGGTAAGTAAGGACTCATCAAATTTCCCCAGTAAAAAAAAGAGCACATCAGTTTTGGGATGTGTTTTGTTGGGAAAAAACTCCGTTATATTTCTCCTAATTCTTCCTATGAAATTTTTAATTATTTGACAATTGTATTTGTAACAATTACATTTGCAACGATTATACTGAGAACATTATATTTACAACAATTTATTTACAACAATTATATTTGTAAAAATTATATTTGTAACAATTATATTTGCAACAAATATATTTGCGAAAATTATATTTGCAACAATTATAATTGCAACAACTATATTTACAACAATTCTATTTGTAAAAATTATATTTGTAACAATTATATTTACAGAAAATTATATTTACAGAAAATTTTATTTGTAACAATTATATTTGCAACAATTATATTTGCAACAATTATATTTGCAACAATTATATTTATAAAAATTATATTTATAAAAATTATATTTGCAACAATTATATTTGCAACAATCATATTTACAACAATTATATTTGTAAACCTATATTTGCAAAAATTATATTTGCAATAATTATATTTAGAAAAATTATATTTACAGAAAATTATATTTGCAACAATTATATTTGGAACTATTATATTTGCAACTATTATATAAGCAACAATCATATTTGTACCAATTATATTTGCAATCATTATATTTGCAACAATTTTATTTACAACAATTATATTTGCAACAATTATATTTATAAAAATTTTATTTGTAACGATTATATTTGTAACAATTGTATATGTAACAATTATATTTGCAAACATTATATTCATAAAAATTATATTTACAACAATTATATTTATAAAAATTATATTTACAACAATTATATTTATCAAAATTATGTTTGCAATAATTATATTTGGAACAATCACAGTTACAACAATTGTATTTGTAAACCTTTATTTGCAAAAATTATGTGTAACAGTTATATTTGCAACAATTATATTCTTAAGGATTATATTTGTAACAATTACATTGGTAACAATTATATTAGCAACAATTATATTTGTAACAATTATATTTATAAAATTATATTTGAAACAATTGTATTTGTAAAGTTATAGTTACAATAATTATATTCGCAACAATTATATTTGTAACAGTTATATTGACAGCAATTATATTTATAAAATTGTATTCATAAAAATTAACTAATTAATTTCTAACGATTATATTTGCAACAATTATATGTGCAACAATTATATTTGTACTAATTATAATTGTAACAATTATAATTTTAGCGATTATATTTCCTACAATTATATTGATAACAATTATATTCCAACAATTATATCGATAACAATTATATTTGCAACAATTATATTTGCAATACTTATATTTACAACAATTATATTTGCAACAATTATATTTACAACAGTTATATGTGCAACAATTATATTTACAGCAATTATATTTGCAACAATTATATTTGCAACAATTATATTTGCAACAATTATATTTGCAATAATTATATTTGCAACAATTATATTTGCAGCAATTATATTTACAACAATTATATTTGCAATAATTATATTTGCAACAATTATATTTACAGCAATTATATTTGCAATAATTATATTTGCAACAATTATATTTGTAATAATTATATTTGCAATAATTATATTTGCAATAATTATATTTGCAACGATTATATTTGCAACAATTATATTTCTAACAATTGTATTTACAACCATTGTATTTGCAATAATTATATTTGCAATAAGTATATTTGCAACGATTGTATTTACGGCAATTATATTTTCAATAATTATGTTTGTAATAATTAAATTAACAATTATAATTGTGTCCATTATATTCGTGTTGTGTGGACTCACCCATACACGAAAGATGAATTCTTCCTAACTGTAGAAATAAACAGAGAGGTACGACTCCCGTGTGATGCATGTTAACTTCGTAGCACACCATCTTGGAGTAATGTGCTACGACGGTAACTCATGTTATCTTCTGCATTTGTTGCAATATATTTGACCTTTCTAGTCCGTGTTTTTACTTTTTTGACTTTTCCGGAGTTAAAACAACTTGGCGACAAGAGATTCGAATTTACGTAGGGGATATCCACGATAGCAAATGCTACAACAGCAGAAAACCGAAGAAAAGGCAGCAAGAAATGCAAAAACAAATGTTACAGTAGCAGTAACAGGAAGTAAGAGTGATTCAACAGCAACATGACATACGGAAACAACGGTCCCAAATGGAAGAACGTATACAAACAAAAATCAGGAATTATTTCTCAAATGTTTAACTAATAAATCTAACACTGACAGTAACACAGCGTTTTCGCAAAACACGATATGGAAAGCCATGTTTACCTTTGTCCCGAATTAAGACTAAACGTTCGGCGCATTTTTTAGGAGACACGATGATCTCTTCAACGTCGACTGCGAAGATTGGTCTGATGCAAAAAAAGATTCGTATGATTTTACGAAAACTGGTAACTGCTGAACACAGTAGGTTTGTAGTCTACATTCTACCTAAAAAGACTACGGAGCTCGAGTTCGTTAAAACCGTTAAGTTACTTTCCGAACTTTTCAGTCGGAATACATCTGTTTCATAAACGATATCAAAGCTTCAATCTAATTATGCGGGGCAACGAAGATTATTTAACGCTCACGTCAGTCGTAACCAAGCACTGTAACGGTTTCAGACAAGCGAGATTATCGACAGATAATTTCAAATCTCTTATTTTCCCGCATGCCTGGTGTCGGCAAAACATGCTAAGATTAGACGGAGAGTATTAGCATAGCTTGAAAACAAACCTAATCTCGCTCAGCAGAAACTTGCAGAGTATTGTCAAAAAGTTATAAACAGGAGAAGCAACTTCAAAAATATAGAAGAATCGGGAGTAGCATACGACAGGCAAATAGAGTGCACATATAAAATGAGAAAAACAAATACGTCCAGTTACGATCTTAGTATAAAGAAAGGAATTACTTTCATAAAAAGAAAATGGCTACCACAACTTAAAAACGAGTGGACTCACCAAAAGAAGTAAAATTCCCTTTAAAACCATATAACCGATGCGACGAAATGCATTGGGAAAAATCCGTCGGTTTAGAAATAAAAATTGTCAATATTGTGTCAAACTTGGTCAGAAAATATCGCATTGTTAATATAGACGCAAACCAAACAATAGACAACAACCAATGATATGTCTAACTATAACGTACACACACACCTAGTTGTCAAGATATTTAACAAAACCGTAAAATAAATCAAATACCTATCTCTGACATAAATAATATTTAGCTATTTGCACGAACAATGACAATCGTTCTGCGTTCCTCGGATTCAAATATCTATTATCTTTTAACACTTGACTGCTGGGTTCGATTCTAGCCTTTTCCTAATATCATTTTCAAACTTATTTAGTTTTGCTTTTTTACTTACTGGGTTTTGACCCTTTTCATAACACTAAGATGGTTCGGCTCTACCAGCTTCTAACATTAGTTTCTTTGGTGAACATAAAATTAGCTAATCAACTGAACTTGCACAGTAGGAGTTGGGATGTCATTCAGAAATTGATAAATATTACTAAAGAAACGCAGACGTGAAATCAAATTATAAAAGATGTGCGAGATCGAATATACCATACAACGTACGCCTAAATGACACCAAAACAAATTAACAATTAGATGACACTAGATACACATAGAGGAAGAGTTGATCGACACTATTTTCAAACGTACGATCACGACTAACTAAAAACTAAATACAACCTTTTTGCAAAGCAAAAATTCCCGGAAGGATGGTGTTGCAAAAATTCATCCATGCACTGAAGATGAACCTTTCCTAACTGTAGAAATATACTAAAAGGTACGACTCTCGGATGTAGTCTGCTAACTCCGTAGTACACCATCGTGGCGGAATGTGCTACGACAGTTGTTTATTGTATATTCTGTTTTCGTTTCAATATATTTTGATCTCGATAAACATTTTAGTGAAAATAGATTTCTATTTGAATTTATCCGTGAAAGGATTATTTTTCTTTCATTTTATTTGATTAGACTGGATGCTTTTTTGTGACATCATCAGTAATGGATTATCATACAGAGCCAACAGGATCCTTCTATCCGGTTTGGTTTTCACATTATTAGACTATCGCTTTTTACCAGGACTGAGGAACTCCCTCTACCGCCTGCATGTTAACCCTTCAGAATATGAGAGAGGGACTAATAAGTGCTAGAAAATATCGCAAAGTAACAGAACTATGAAACAAAGGGGCGTTAATCACACTGAGGTATTATACATCAACGCTTACCTGAATGCATACAGTGCCTAGTATTCTCAAATCATCACCCACTTGGTACTATCTAGAATCAAAGTCGCTTAACCAATTATCTAACAAAAACCGGTGTGTTTATGCCGTATTTGTGGAAACATAATTCTGGTTTAACCTGACTTTCAAGAAAAAAACTCGTCTGCCTGAAACCACTATTAATAATTTCCCCCGCTCTTTATCTTTGCCTAAACCTAAACGTAGGTTCTATGAACAAAACTTCTTTCTTAGAACTGCACGCCTGTGGAACTCTCTTCCGTTTACCTGCTTTCCAACTGACTACAATATGGTTTTCTTCAAGTCCTACGTGATCAAATTCTTGATGAGCCATCCCCTTAAGTAATCCAATTTACCAAATTTCCACTACTAACGATGACTGGCATATTCCCCTTGACCACTGTACAATCATTAACCCTTATCCTTGAGTAGCCTCTGGGCCTTGATAAGTAGTGACTCTTTTGTAAAAAAAAAATAGAATATAATCTCACAGAAGGAGAATACTACCTGCATGTGCAGTGTAAACAAACTCATGGTGCGTTACACATAAAGCCATATGTTAATCTGGCGACAGAGGGATTTTAAATTTCCCTGTAGTTATTTTTGTTGGGAGTAAAACAGGTGATGTATAATCAGTTGCCGAAACATTGATGTCCACCTGCAATAAAACTTTCAAAGTCATGTAAATATGTAGGATGGAAGTGAATTTTTTTTTTAATCTTTAAAATGGCGTTTTAGTTTACTATGTTGCATTTTAAATTCGATAAATATTCAGCTAAGAGTAAGGTTTTAAAAAATAAATAATTCGGTGTGTAGTTATCGAAGGAGTGTTGACATGAGACCATCCTTCCAAGCATTACTTTCTCCTTTTTTTACTGGAGAGGTAGACGTACTGACATAGTAGTAAAAATATGCTATCCTTAGAAAATAAAAATTATAGAATTAGTTGGATTATGCGCCGAGAAAAAATTCTTTGTAAAGGGAAATAAAAAGTGAAAACTTTGATAAGATAAATATACACAAAATATATACCCTCTTCCTCTCCTCTTTTACTCTCCCTCCCTCTCTCTTCTCTTTCCCCTTTTCACACTTTTCTCTCTTCCCATGTTTTACCAGAGAGCCATAACTAATCAAGGTCTAAAGGTCACTCGAGGATAAGGGTTAATATGTGTAAGGTGGTCGGTGAGAAAGCAGCCTAGTGATTGGTAGTGGTGGATGGAATTTTATTATTTAAGAGGGTGGCTCAACAAGAACTTGCTTACATCGGATTTAAAGATGACTGTATTGTAGTCAGTTGGAAAGCAGACCCATGGTGCAGAGTTCCAGGGGGCAGTTCTAGGAAATAATCTTTGTTCATAAATTTTTTAGATTTAGGCATAAATAGAGAGTGGGGAAATTGTTGACAGTGGTTGTAGATAAATGAGGGCTTGCTGCTTAAGTCTTGCAGGGGGACTACAGATTGAAGCTCAGACGAGCACTTGCTATGGAAATAACGATAGAGTAAAAATGGACTCGCAACGTCTCTTCCTCTCTTTCTGTTTATATTGTTCTATCTCTCTTTGGTCATTCATTTTTTTCTCCTTCTCTCCCTCTAAAATTCTCTCTATTTCTCTCTTTAACACACAGCTCCCCCAACACACGCGCGTGCGGGCGCGCACGCACACACATACATGCCACTAGCGTTCAATTTTGAGACATTTTAGCATTTATCTCTCGTCTCCTTCTGCTGCCAAAGGAATGGCACGTCTGTCGGATAATTTCCCGTTTAACGATCTTCCGATTCGGAAACGGTCCCGGTCGGATTTCCTCTCATTCCAAGTCGAATCATGGACAAAAGATACAGGAAAGTTTATTTATTTTTTTGTTTTTTGTTTTTTTTTTGTGTTTTTTCGTGTTTTTTTTTTTTTTTTCTTTAAACATCACTTCTGTTTCTTTTTTCTTTTTTTCATGAGGACTTTTGTGGTATTAATATTTTATTTTTATTTTTCTTTGCTGTGTATGTTTTTGTTTTTTTTTGGTATTTTTTTAAATTGACATTAAATTAATGGGAATTGTTTCAAAGTGTCTGTAATTCAGCATCTTCTCTCCTCCTAGTCCTTTTATCCGCCCATCTCTGCTCCTCACTCGTTATCTCCCAACCCGGCTCCATCGATGCTTTCGTCCTCGACCAACACCGGGTCATGTTGCTCTTTAAGCAATGGCACCCGTGCCCTCTTTTTAAAATGCCTATTGTCTCTTTGTATACAAACTCCAATTTGTTTGACAGAGGCCGCTTATCCTGCTGAACCCTTCTCCCACGTTCGAAAGACATGTTCCATTCTTCTTTATTTTGGGGTCATCTATCGTTCCGATTATCTGATTTTCTCTCCTTCGAAATCAAATTGCGTTTTCATATCTATCATCTATCATATCTCTCTCTCTCTCTCTCTCTCTCTCTCTCTCTCTCTCTCTCTCTCTCTCTCTCTCTCTCTCTCTCTCTCAATCTATCTTTCTCTCTTTCTCTCTCTCTCTCTCTTTCTCCCTCAATCTCTCTCCCTCGCTCTCTCTCTCCCCCTCTCTCTCTCTCTCCCTCTCTATCTATCTATATATCTACCTCAAAACATACGTTTACATCTACAATACTAATAGACAACTAGTGAGGCCTGTGGAAATTCCACAGCGGACTGATTTATATGTAATATATTGATGTTGGCAGTTTGTAGATATTCAGCATGAATGGAGACACTCTGTTATTATTGTGGCTCTTTTGTTAAAACTACAAAAGTATTTATCCAAGCTAGCAGGGACGCCCGGCATAGCCAGGTCGTAAAATACGCTTAAATATGATATGTTAATTCTTGCAGATTTCGTATATATTATATTATTATAGAGTTAATGTTCTATCGATGTATATATATTATAAAGTTGCAATTTCAAAAATTAAACAATATATGTATATGACTTCGGTTCATCAGCTTGACTCGAAAGCGAATCCGAAACTTATGAATATATATATATACTAGCAAAGTACCCGTCATTGACTGGGTTCAAAAACAGCCTACAGAAAATGGACTCTGATTTATTAAAGTATGATAGGTTATGAAAAGGAAGGGTTGTAAAGAAATAGCTTCGAATTCGGGGGTATCAAAACCAAAGCAAAATATGATGAAAGTAAAAATAAAATAGATAAACGCCATAATTTATTATACCATACCTGTTCGCACTGAAACACTCATCACAATATTCTGTGAATCTATATTAAAAAAAACCTTGTTAAACTTTGTGACATGTTTCCATTCTATGGAGGTCAGGCGCGAACGAACACTCCATAATTTTATTATACCATTTTTTTTTCAAACTGAAACATAATTATCAAAGTATACTTACGCAGATAGATATGAAAAGTCTTTATTAAAGTTTGTGCATATTTCCATTCTATGGAGGCCAGGCGCGAACGCAGACCCCACAACTTTATTATACCATCCCTATTTAAGTTAAAACATACTTATCAAAGTATTATTATGTACATCTATATCAAAAACACTTGTAAACGTTTTTTTTTTAATTCTTTAATTTTTTATTTCCATACTTTGTGGACCAGGCGCGAACGCAGACCCCACAATTGTAATGAACCACCGTTCTGCAGGATCAAACATACCCATTCCTGTGTCTCGATACATCTTCTATCATTATATGTAATCAGTTTTTTTTCAAATAATCAACCATATAGGAGCCTATTCGTGACCACACACACACACACACACACACACACACAGACATTCAGCTTTATATATATATATATATATATATATATATATATATATATATATATATATATATAGGGCCCACAAAGTATGGCTACATAATCTACTGGATGCTTCCACAAAATCTGGCTGCATAATGCAGCCAGACTTTGTGGACACCCTGTATGTATATATATATATATATATATATATATATATATATATATATATATATATATATATATATATATATATATATATATATATATACTTTCGTTCTTTCAGTTATAACCGACACCAAAACTTATGAAGAATACTTGATAAAATTGTTTATAAAAATAAAATACATTACTAAGGTGCCATGAGCTAAAATCGAAATCGAAACCAAGACTTATTAGGAATTCTTAGTAAAATTATTTATTTAAAAGAAATAGATGCCTTAAGTGCCATCAGATATAATGGAAACCGAAACCAAATTTATGAAGAATTCTTAGTAAAATTATTTGTAAAAAAAATAAATGATTTGAGTGCCATCAACTATAATCGAAACCGAAATCAAAACTTGTAGGTAAAAATTTTTATTACAAGAAATGGAAGTACATAGCAATGAAACGACCCGGATGTAAGCGTGACACAGAAAATAATACACACGCTATCGTATTAATATATAGATACTCTAATAGTATATATAAAGTAAAGATGTTTTTTTTATAATTTTATTAACAAAACATTGATTTTAAACATTTGTTTCGTTAGATAAAGCAAATATTGGTTCGCGTTGTCACAGAAAGAAATTGTGATTTTAATATTTAGTCCTGGTTAATATTTTATTTTTTTATTAGTAATAGAAAATTCCAGAGAAACTTTTTTACTTTGATAGTCATAAAATGTTCAAAAATAAACTTTCATCCTCACAGTTATAATTAATGATAACATTACTCAAATGATCAAGTGCTATTTTGATTAGGTAAACATTTAGATATTCACAAGTGAAACGGGTGTTTGTTTTTTCTTGTTATTCTTTTGCTGGTGGCTGACTTTCTATTTTAAAGAGAGAGGGTGGAAAAGAGAGAGGGTGGAGAAGAGAGGGAGAGACAAATATTTAAAAAAAACAGTTTGGTTTATATCTACCCTAGCATCATAATTTCGTACCTGTCGCCATATGTCAATCGGTTAGTTCGTTGTACTTGTCCTAACATAGATTAAGTCATATTAAATCATATTATTAAGCAGACTGCGTACTTTGATTGTTATGTTTTTTCTGTGTCCAAAATGGTCCTCGATAGTCGTACGTCAAAATAATATGATATAAATGTGGGTTTACCTCAGGGGTCGATCTTTTGACCTTTATTATTCTTATATTTATAGATGACCTCCCTGTCAAAATTGTCTCGTAGATGGGTATATTCGCTGACGACACCACGCTCTATAAGAGGCACGAGGGAAAAACGAATGAACACAAATCCAAGGCAATGACGGAAATCCTATAGAAAGACCTATAGTCTGTAGTGGAATGGGGACAAAAATGGATGGTAACATTTAATGCTGCCAAGACAAGGCTTGTTTTCTTTAATAATTACAAGCAACCTTCTCTTTACTATTGCTAATGGTGCATTACCTGAGACAGGAATTTCAAATGTGTTATATAGGACTTCCATTGGAATCTCTTTAGTATTTTTTTTTTAATTTCAAAACAACTAAAAATTTCGTTAAGTTTGTTTATAGTATTTGTTGTTGTCTGATATATGCACTTAACAATTTCCGTCCACTTTATGAAACTGACCACAATGACCAAGTAATATGCTTCATTTATGGGCTCTGCATAGTCGACATGCAATTAAGTCCATAGGACATCCATCTTTGGCCATGATTGAATTTTTACTTGCTGCTAGTTGGCATCCTCTGCATAATTACATCACATTTTCTATATCTTGGTCCATCCTCTGCCAATAAGTGTAACTTCTCATTAACGATTTCATTTATGACATCCCTGAAATTCTCGAAGTATTTTCTTTTGCAGAGTAGCTGGCATTATAATAATACTGGTCGCATATAAAAAAGGTGAATCACTATTTCTCTTTTCTTTTTATTTTTCTTTGGTTCAACCAGACTTGATTTTTCATTTGCCTAATGAAATCATTATTCTCTGATGTTTTTTTTTTCATATCTTTTAGCATAACCGGAAGTTCTTTAACATTATTGCATAACACACACACACACACACACACACACACATACACACACACACACACGTAAAAAAAAATATATATATATGTGAAGTGGAAATATTGTCCTCTTCACTATGCGATTCTTCCGTATACAGAACGACAAATATTCATTTTAAAATATAATTATACAAAGGCATATGTTTCGACATTCTTCGACTCATTAGCCTGGTTGAATCTAGGGAGATTTTAAACTAGAAACCAAAATGGCAGAAAAAATAGAGGATGACCTCCGATCTGTAGTGGAATGGGGACAAAAAATGGATGGCGACATTCAATGCTGCCAAGACTAAACTTGTTTCCTTCAATAACTACAAGAAACCTTTTCTACCACCAATAGCAATGGCCAAAGACTTTATCTGAAAGTACATCTTCTAAATACATCGGCTAAACGTTCACAGGAAACATGAGTTGGAACAATTACATTGAGAGCATTGCCAGGACCGCTGCGAAAAAGGTAGGTTCTCTCTACCATGTTAGAAAGCTACTAACGCCCGAAAGTATCCTGTACCTATGGAGTATTGTTGTCATATTTGGGCTGGTGCATCTGCTACTAGTCTCTCGCTCTTAGACAATGTTCAAAAGAGAGTCTCCAACCTGATAGGTCCTGAACTAAGCTTCAGCCTCTGTCCCATCGATGAAATATTGCATCCCTCTGCCTGTTTTACAAGTACTTTAACGGTGAATGCTCCGACGAACTGCAAGCACTTTACCCAGCGACATAAATACCTCCGACAAACACGACAAGCAGCAAAATCCCACCCCTTCACAGTAGAGATTCCTACTCCAGTAGTTTCTTCCCCAGAACCGTTAGACTTTGGAATTCCCTTCCGGGTCCTTGCTTCCCCAACTGTACTGATATGCAGAAGTTCAAGTGTAACGTGAACCGACATCTTGCTGTCCAACTCCCTACATAGTACTCCTATAGCTTATGACCCTGATAGTAGCCCCCTACATCAAGGCGGCAATGTACCTTTTGGCGGGGGGGGGGTGAAAATATAATAAAACATTTTTTTAATCTATCATTCAGCCAAACTAAGATAGTAGATTAGATGTATTGCTTATATCATTTATCATTTACTGATCTTTTTTTCGATATTTTGAACGAATACAAATATTTATATGGAAACCTTTAAAAATATTTAAATGTTAGGAATAGTTTTCTATTTCTCCAATGCGACGCCCATTTAGAGAGATCAACATATATTTTTTTTAAATATTATCTATTGACAGGGCGGCCCTGTCGGTGGGGCATTAGAATACGCCGACTGCCCCCCTGCAGAGGGTAAAAGTCCCTCAATGGGGGTCCTGGATACGACCTTAAACTATATCCAGCTTGTGGGCTTTGGGGAGTGTGGAGCCATCCTTTAATTACCATTGCTCCCAGGTCCACTCTGACCTGGAGTGGTAGTACCTGTTAGGGTCCCAACTATGGGTTAAATAGAAACCGACGTGAAAACAACAAATATATTCTATTAAAAAAAATGTTCTACAAAATCTTTGGATTCGGCATTAAATAACCCGAAAAGGGTTGATATGCCGTAAAACAAAAACAACCAACCAACCAACCATTGACAGGAGTTTCGTTGTGTAACGTCTAATCAGTGTGGCTGAACGTAGCCAGTTGTATATGGCGAAAGATAAGTCCAAGGACAATTTATTTTGTATATGTGTGTGTGTGTGTGTGTGTGTGTGTGTGTGTGTGTGTGTGTGTGTGTGTGTGTGTGTGTGGATATATAACAAGTCATAAGTTGTAATTTACTTTTTATATTTATTGGTTTTGTAAACGCATTTTCTCCTTTTTCAAAAAATTTATATTTTGATAAATGATTAAACGAATAACGTATTTTTTAATTAGTCAATAAAATTCTTGGTTATCCACTGTTTTTAACTTCCCGTTTTTTTTTTTAAGTTTCTTTTTTTTTTCTTTTTTTTTTTTTGTTGTTCGTTTGGTTGACATGGTCAGCTGGGCAAGAAAGCCATTCTTAACATGGGGAAAGGGAGAAATTCACATCACCTGAAAGGAAGACAATCATTAATCAGAAGGGACCATCCCGTCTGTGGACTAGAAACTGGAAATCAAAGAGAGCAGACACTCTTTATTATGACCAAACTCTTTACATCGGGGAAACAACATAATATAAACTAGAAAAGAAAAAAGCAGAAGATACAAAATGTATAAAGAAAAAGAAGCGTGAATTTTGAATATTTAAATAGAATATTATTTAGTTTAATAGAGTATTATTTAGTTTAATAGAATATTATTTAGTTTCATAGAATATTATTTAGTTTAATAGAATATTATTTAGTTTCATAGAATATTATTTAGTTTAATAGAATATTATTTATTTTAATATAATATTATTTAGTTTAATAGAGTATTATTTAGTTTAATAGAATATTATTTATTTTAATAGAATATTTTTTAGTTTAATAGAATATTATTTATTATAATATAATATTACTTAGTTTAATAGAATATTACTTAGTTTAATAGAATATTTTTTAGTTTAATAGAATATTATTTTTTTAATAGAATATTATTTAGTTTAATAGAATATTATTTAGTTTAATAGAATATTATTTAGTTTAATAGAATATTATTTAGTTTAATAGAATATTATTTAGTTTAATAGAATATTATTAGTTTAATAGAATATTATTTATTATAATAGAATATTACTTAGTTTAATAGAATATTATTTAGTTTAATAGAATATTATTTAGTTTAATAGAATATTATTAGTTTAATAGAATATTATTTATTTTAATAGAATATTACTTAGTTTAATAGAATATTATTTAGTTTAATAGAATATTATTTAGTTTAATAGAATATTATTAGTTTAATAGAATATTATTAGTTTAATAGAATATTATTTAGTTTAATAGAATATTATTTATTATAATAGAATATTACTTAGTTTAATAGAATATTTTTTAGTTTAATAGAATATTTTTTAGTTTAATAGAATATTATTTAGTTTAATAGAATATTTTTTAGTTTAATAGAATATTACTTAGTTTAATAGAATATTATTAGTTTAATAGAATATTATTTAGTTTAATAGAATATTATTAGTTTAATAGAATATTACTAGTTTAATAGAATATTATTTAGTTTAATAGAATATTATTTATTATAATAGAATATTACTTAGTTTAATAGAATATTTTTTAGTTTAATAGAATATTTTTTAGTTTAATAGAATATTATTTAGTTTAATAGAATATTTTTTAGTTTAATAGAATATTACTTAGTTTAATAGAATATTATTAGTTTAATAGAATATTATTAGTTTAATAGAATATTATTTAGTTTCGCATTTTGACTTGTAAACTACTCCAGGCCTTAGACCACCCATATCACATAGTCAGCTTCTTAATTTTTATTTTCCTTCGCAATAAACTCTCCCACATCCCTAAACTTGGTGTTTATTCACTGTCCAAAATGACCTCTTATTTGGACCCTTCTATCTTCGCCGTCTTCAGTTTTCACTCTCAACAGCCCAGTCATTTCTTCTTAGTATCATTTTTTTTTAACCATTTAACGATTCCAACACCACCAAGCCTCTTTCACGTGATTTCCCTTTTCCCCCTCTTCTTCCCCTTCTCCCTGGCCCACACATTCCCTCCCCTCTCTTATATTTTCTTTTTTCTTTCACCGACCGCGTTTTAATTTTAAAAGTTAATCTATTTACCCAAACCCGACGGCGAACCGAACCGCCCAAATATAAAAGACGCTGCTGACCCGTGATGTTGTTTAGAGGGTGTGAATCTTGAAAGCCGCGACCATCGATAACACTTCACGGCGTCTTCTCATTTTCAAACGGATCATTTTCCACTCTTCAAATTCCACTCTTCAAACAAATTAACCGCGGACGTTGGCTCAACTTGGTCGAAAAAAAAACAACACCTAATATGGTAGTTTCGGTTTCTTGTACAAGCCTTCATTTGGGAAGGAACCCCCTCCTCCTCTCACCCTGTATAGTGGAAACTCACTTGACATCTTAATTGAACGAATTCATTTCATTTTCATAATGAAAGTGATATTACTTCCTAAAAGCCGACTATTTTCCGTTCTCTTGGCTCATACCGTTGTGCTGTTGATTTTAACTTCTATGTGTTAAGGTTCAATTCATTATGCTATATTGTCTTTTGTATATTCAGATGCGGAGCAAGCACGGCGAAAAGGCATGAATCAAAAGTACCCTGAAGTTCTTTCTACATTTTTTTTTTTTTATTATTACATTTTCACCCCAAACAAGGCAAATTGGCACTTTGGTGTAGGGGGCTACTATCAGGGGCAACAACTACTGGGGTACTATGTAGGGATTTGGGCAGCAAGGTGTCGGTTCACGTTACACTTGAACTTCTGCACGTCAGTACTGTTGGGGAAGCAGGGACCTGGAATGGAATTCCAGAGTCTAGCGGTTCTGGGGAAGAAACTATTGGAGTAAAAAGATCTTTTACATCTAGGGATCTCTACAGTGTGGGGGTGGGATTTAGCAGCCTGTCGGGTTTGTCGAGGGTGCTCACATCTGATCTAGCGATGCTTTAGACGTTTCAAATCGACCATTGCAACTGTCACTGCGTTTACCAGAGAGAGAGAGAGAGAGAGAGGGAGAGAGAGAGACAGACAGAGAGAGAGAGAGTTCCTATTTATATGCCGACCACTCGAGCAGAGTAAGGCAGCGTCGGTTTTAATCTGAGAAAATTTAGCTGCCCAAAAAGTGCACTTCGGATAGGGCCCAAAATTAAAATTGACTTAGTCTAGAAGGATTTCTCATTCACTGGGCGATAGCAGAAAATGTGAGGTGCAGTGAAAAGCAGATACTAAATGCTGTTCCTCTTCCTGAAGGAGTTACGAAAATTAACATAGTAAGTTCGACAGGGGTTTAACTCCATACCAAGCTATGTAAATTTCGCATGATATAGGTATATATATTCTACGTAATAGGAAATATGTTTAATCAAATATGTTTTAATGAAGCTAATATTTTTCTGGATAGCGCAAAAAATTAATAACATCCAGCATATATGAGTTTATCAACGACGGTAGTGAGCATTGTATTTTAAATATAGAACTAACTCAGATGAGATAAATTAATACATACTAATAAATAGGGCTATGAGAAGAGCATATTCTTTTCATTATTTTGACTCTCGGGTATATATCAGTTAATATCTTATATGTTTTTATATATTGATGTGATTCTTGATTGATTAACTGTGTCTAACTGTGTCGGATATATACTCGAGAGTCAAAATAAGAAGAATATTCTATTGTCATAGCTCAACTAATAAATACGCAGAAAGTAATATTATGATACATGGTTCAATAGAAATAATAAAATCACATTGTTAAATTTAATATTTTATTTAATCTTTTAGTCCAGCACCTCTTGGCAGAAAATGTTCTTTTTTAGCCCCGTTTATTCTGAACGTTCCCCTTTTTACAAAACGTTTCACGTAACACCTTTCTTTGGTGAAGAACCGCTGCAAGTCGAAATCACTACGACTTCCTTTTCCACGCCATTACAACAATTTTCACATATGATTATTAATATTATGATATGTGAGAAAGAGGCTAAATCCAAATGGGCCTACTCTCATATTCTTGTCCAAGGTTGCCAGTTTGGCCTTACAAAAATTATATTTGGCCTTTTTCCAAAGCGTAATCTCCGCACTGACGGACTGAGAGAATAGGAACAATATTATATAGATATTCCAAAATCGAGGGAAAATAAAAGATGAAATCCTTCTTTTTTTTTCTTTTTCATTTTTGACTGTCTTTTGGGATGATTTTATTTTCATATTTTCTGATTACGAGATTTTTTGGTATCTTAATGATGACATGTTAATATCGAATATTGATCAATCCACGTACACTCTTTATAACATTCATTATATACATACACAGACACACACAGACACTCACACACACACACATATATATATGGGGGGACTGGTTCCATATAATATACATAAAGAAAAGGAAAGAAACATAAAACTCGTGAATTAATCTAATTTCAGTGCTATTTTTAAAACCACTCTGAGTAAGAAAAGAAAAGCTAATAGTTTTGACACTACCGACATAATGTTGTCTTTGGTAATTCCACGAAAATTAATATTTCAATATATTTTATACGATAGCAATCTTGCGATCACACTGAATACGGTTAGTTCAGTTTTATGAGTGTATCTCATGTAGTTCTTGACTCTAGCTAAGCATACCTACGCGCAGAATTTCGAATTTTCTTTACATAATAGACGTGCAGGAAGATTCGCAGTTGCCCGGGATTGAATGAAGATCAATGAGTGTTCCACACTTCCAATATCTTTTATGTTCATCGAAATCGATGAAATCGACCATCTTTTTTCAATCAAATCGATTGCCTGATTGGAATCCATTGAGAATGAACAGAAACGTAGACACAAACGCCAAACAAAGGGACTTTTATATATAAGTAGAGATACCTATCGAGAAAAATTCCCAACAAAAGATCACAACTAATTAAAGATATCTCTCCAACATCTGTAAAGTGTCGTTTAATATTGCCATCTAAAAACAATGAAAAGGCGAAACAGTGAATGGTGAGATTTTTAAAAAGAAAATGTTATCTGTGCCCATTGACAAACGGAAAATGAGAAGTTACGAACTGTGGAAATAAAAGAAAAAAATTATAACACGAAAAACAAGACATATTTTTAGTAAAATATGCATATATTTTAATTCGTGCAGATTTTGTCTTAAAACAAGGCCAAAAGCCGCTCGAAGATAAGTTAATGAGAAAGAAAATTACTGCCTGCCAAAAGATGAGGAACATTATAAGAGTACTAACATTGATGAATAATATGAACTGCGTTTGATTACTTATAAAACGGTTTAGAACAAGAATTTGTTGACATTGCTGATCCAAAAAAGCAAGTAAAGCTCTTTTCTAAGCCTGATGTCTCTTACGATTGGTGAAAATTTTACAGTATAAGTCGGGTTAGGGTATCTGAACGTTTGATGCATTTATAACCATGTGTTGCATACCTAATATTACCAAATGATCTTCTTCTCACAAACTAACAAAGCTCAGCGTCTTTAATTATGGTAGTCTGAATTTAGCCTATTGCATTAGTTTAATCACTAGTTTATGCATGATCCTTCAGCGGTGTTCGTACACTATGTAAAACAGTCTCTAACGAATCCACTATATATCAAATTTTTGTCTAGACTTGAAACTTGATATATAGAATATTAATTCCGTGGATCATATTCGATTTGGGTTTTAGCCGGTAAAAATGGCTGCTAAGAGATCAAACTGAAAAATTGGAACTTGGCAAGCCCAAGTCTACTAAACGTGTATCTTCTACATGCGCGCAAATATACATCTATACATTATTTTTTAAAGTTTTGACAAGATTATGGACTTAGCTTAGAATAACAAATAACGCTAGAGAGTTGTATATTTTGTTTTCGATTCTAGCTGATGGCACCCAAGTCATATTTTAAAAAAGCTAACTTTTACAATCACTACTATCGATCGATGCCTCCGTTCAATCTAAAAAAACAAAGGATACCCCCTGTAGAGGCAGTAGCGTATGTAATTGTGAGGCAACGGTTACGCAATCTCCAACCACACCTCTCCTGAATATGCATTGCGTGAGTTCAGTTGTAAGGAGAGGTCCAGGACGACTGGAAACAATGCCGAGATAAGCGGAGAGCACATACAGCACTTGGAAGTCTCAAATGGTCACCCGTCTGGTACTGGTCAGGCTCATCGTTGCTTAACTTCTGTGATCTGACGGGAACCGGTGTGTAAGTGTGATTATGCCGTATACAATATAACAAGCCATAGGGGATTCGCTCTATAATAATAATAAATACGATCTCTTCATAAATTAACATATTTAAGCATATTTAATGACCGAGCAACGCAAGGAGACCTACTAGTATATATATATATATATATATATATATATATATATATATATATATATATTTATATATATATATATATATATGTGTGTGTGTGTGTGTGTGTGTGTGTGTGTGTGTGTGTGTGTGTAAAGTAAACCAAGCACTTTTTTATTTCCACTATAAATTTTAATATATTTTTAATAATTATTTTAATTTAATAATTAATTTTTAGATATTTTACTAAATGACTTGGATACTATCAGCTAGAATTACTCATAAAGCGGTTTAGGACAAGAATTTGTTAAGATTGGATTTAAAGATGACTAAGTTGTAATCAGTAATGTGTTCAGCAGACGAGAATCCTTTGTAAAGAAACTCTGTCCATGGGAATTCCGTCTGACGTTAGGCACATAAAGGGAGAAATTAAAGTATTTTACGTTGTTGTAGGAAGACGAGTTATCACTGTGAATGTTTTACAAGCGGGAACCAGAGATTTGAACTCAGTACAATGATTTTTTTTTTGTTCTTAATTTTAAATTTGGTTTTTGATCGAAAAGTTTTCATTTGTGGTGAACGATAATTCAACTAAAGATTGAAAATTAAAATGAAAATGATTGTTTGCATGCTGAAAAGAAAGAACGGAAAACAGAAATATAGCAATTGCATAACAATAAGAACATCGTTGTGAATATTAGAATAAAACATTAATTTCAATTTAAAAAATCCATCAGATTACAGCGTATTATATTTTATAATTAGCGGTTGTGCAACGTTGACACACACAACGCCGAGCCAAACACAAAATTGAGTACACTCAACATCGTTTTATTGTCAACGCTTACCTTGCGAACTCGGAGTATGGGAAATTTCTATATGCACAAAATAAAATCACTGAAAAAAAATACCCTAACTAAGAGTAAGAATAATGAGTACCCGTTAGATAAATTTATTACGAACTTGCTAGGATTCGAACCTGGAATATTTTGATCCATAATCAGACGCATTATCCATTGCGCCACAATTCATGTGCGTATGCTGAAAGATGTAACCGCGATGGCATACAGATAGCGCCAAATTCCGTTGATGTGGGCAGGTAGCTTTTTTGTACAATTGCACGAAACGCCCCAAAAACCCTTATTTCGGGATTTTTGTGTGACTCGGCATTGTTCATTATGAATGATACATAAGGACAATCTAGGTACTCACACCTTTCAGGGAAAAACAGAATTTTTGAAATCGGTGCATCCGTTCGATAGTTTTATTGGTATATATATATATATATATATATATATATATATATATATATATATATATATATATATATATATACTACATAAATAAATAAACATTTAGAATTTTATTATAGCGAAATCAGCGAAGTCGATCACGTGCGTATACAAGTTTTCCATTATAAGACATGAAGTACACGAGAAAAATGCGAAGAGTTGCGTCTATAATTTAGTTTGGGTTAGATTGTGGCATCAGGAAGAAGTGAGATTGCAAAGCCAGTTAAATGTTTAAAAGAAGGCAATATCAGTCTATTTCTACTTGCTATATTCTTGTTGGAGTATCGCTCGAATGAATGATCTTGGAATTTAATTTGAGAGATTATGGATGATTATCCGGAAGAGTATTGGACCTACAGCGTTGATAGCATGTGCTTCTGTTAAAATAAGTAAAAGTGCTTTGTGCAGCAACTCCTCAGATGTGGCAGTAATATTCCAGAACATAAAAGAGACACAATGTAGTGTCTAATCTTATTTGTAATACAAACACTGAAAAATGATATTAGTGATGAAATTGGTATTCGTCATTATTTAATAGGCGTATTCTTATATATTTGTTGATTCCTTTTTTACCTTAAGCCCACGTGGAATGAGTGTCTCGCGTTTATTCAGAGGCGACGTTATTGGAATCAAATAAGCGAGGGGGTGAATGTCTCGTTCGCTTTATGATTCCAATCTTTTATTGTAGCTCAAAAGTTTCCGGTTTTAACGACGAAAAATTGGCGCGGAGCCAGGTACACGGTTATCAATTGTGATTAATAAATAAAAAGGTCGTTACAATATAAAATAAAAAGAAAGATGGAAGAGAGAAAACTATCCATTGTGTAGAGTTAATGGAGGTGGTGAGAGTGCGTATTACAAATAATAACATTTATTCGTTCCAAAACAAAGGCATATCGCCACTGTGACATAAGAGATTATTGTGAATTAGGGGTTAGATTTGTAGGAGCACTCTAACTGGGAAGTTGTACTGCGAGATGTTTGTTCATATTACAATTAAATTTCTGCATATTGTTACAGTCGAATAAACAGAGAGAAGGTAAGATGTTCACAGAAAATTATTACCAAAGAAATTTTTTCAACATCTAGAGACATCTACAGTGAAGGGGTGAGATTTTGCTGCTTGCTACTTATTAGTTGGTGGTATTAAAAAGTGTATGCTGGTGGTATTCACTATGTTGCTTAGAGTATATAATCCAAAATTCATAATTTGTACACACACGCACACATAACTGATGATTCCCGAAAGGATGAAACACTAGTGTCGGTATGTATTAAAAAAAATTATAGTAATTTGGTCATGATGTTATAAGCATAAGATCACTTTCGGGTGTCTTCATATTTACACTTTATATAAATATTAATTTAAAATATATTTCTCGCGATTAATGTTAGCCGTGCGGTTTATTCCTTGCTAATAGAGTCAGAGATGGTTTCTTAGCCGGGTTCGAATCTCCCAACCGGCTGTAATCGTAACTCACTGCACTGATGATTCTCGAAAGGATGAAACACTAGCGTCTCTAGGTTTAAAAAATAATTATAGTAATGTGTGTGTATATATATATATATATATATATATATATATATATATATATATATCAACAAGTTAAACTGACTAAATTGTTCGTTTATTTTTTTAATGCAAGGAGAAAGAAATTCTGGTCGGTCTTAATCAATTTATTTCATAAGACTTGTCAAAGAGTTTCCATTTCAAGAGACAATGGTCGATTAGAATTGGTCTCGCAACATAAATAAAAACATGCTCCACTTGATTAGAAAGCTTCTTTTGTATATAAGTAAAATAGAAAATTCTATTTAAAGATGCGGCCGTTTAATCTGCGCACTTAGCGATGAAAATGTTCTGTCAAAGTAAAGCGTGATGATAACAAACGGACAAGCCTAATACAAAAATTCCTGGACGCATCTGAACGTAAGCCCGTTTAGCGATGACAATGTCATTTCAAACTAGTGTGTGACAGACAGACAAATGGAGCAACACAATCATCATTCAAACAGTTATGACAGAGAAACAGGCGCATATACAAGGTGCCTTCAATAAGTTTTTTTAACACAGGCATCACCACATTATCAAGTCCAAGAGGCCACTCAAGGATAAGGGTTTTCAGACTTGCTTTTTGTACACGCATTTAAAATTGTCGTAGACTCTTGAAAAGTCAGTATGTTATTGCTATATATATTATGAGATTACTGGCCAATTTCTTATGATTTCAGGTTCAAATGAACAGCTACAGCAGGAATTGGAATACACCCTGCTAAAGCCTGATTGTCACAGCTGATGAATTTCAAAAATGAAACCTGGGCGTGAGGACACTTTAGAAAAACGATATACAATAAAATTCTGTTTTAAACTTGGAAAAATGTCACAGAAACGTATGGAATGTTTCAAACTGCTTTTTGGATCATCTTGCATGAATCGAACATCAGTTTTTGAGTGGCGTAAAAGGTTCAAGGAAAACAGGGAGTCTGTGACGGATGATGAGAGGTGTGGGAAAAGTAAGGAAGTTAACACCACAGTTGATTGGCTAAACAAAGAGTTGCATGGATAAGAAACGTCGTGTTTCTATGGAGACAATAAGTCCGTGTGGGAATTGAACACACAATTATTTGCGATGAATTTAAGATGCGGAAGATTTACGCTAGGGTGCTCTAAACCGAATTTAGGAAAACTCGTCCCGGGAAAACTCGTCTCGGGAAAACTCGTCTCCGTAAAACTCGTCTCCGTAAAACTCGTCTCCGGAAAACTCGACCCCGGAAAACTCGACCCCTTTCGCTAGGTAGGAAAACTGGTCCCTTATTGAATAATATCGATTGAAAACACATTTCATGATCGTTCTTGAAGGAGATATTGTTTTTTTTTTTTTTAAATAGACTATAGCCCCCATAATATTTTTTAAAAATATTTTTACTTGTTTAATGTTTTTGTTGTTTTTTTTAAATAAAATCGATTTTCTAAGTGTCCGTTTTCTACCTAACTGGCTAAGTTCTTAGTGGTTTCACTTATTTTAAAGCGTTTATTATGTTCATAAACAAGACCGCATATTTTTTTTATATTAATATAAAAAGAATTTACTTATTTGCTGTTGTTTACAAAAGGGTATAATCGATTTTTCTACCTCGCCAACTATCTTGTTTGCTGTTTAATTTATTTGGAATCGTTTATTCGGTAAAGAAAAAGAAACACAGAAAACAAACAAAAAACATGTCGAGTGTTACGTGAGAACGAGAAATAATGTCCGGTATATCACATCTTATGGGTCTTGATAATCGCTAAAAAATAGAAAATTAAATAAATTACTGAGAGAGATTTGGTTTTAAAAAGAAAATAATAAATTTTAATATTTTTTTAAATATAATTTATAGAGGGGGGGGGGTAAAAACTATATCTCCCTCCGAAAAACAACCAACAAAAAATGAAATTAAAAAGATTCTTGATAAACGGTAGCGGAGTTTTCAATAAAATTGATTAATAAATTTATTTAGTGATTACTTATTCTCTTAATGATTGATTTTAGTATTTTGAAGTAAAAATTAAAAAAATCAAAAATAAGTTAAGGAGAGATTGTTAACACATGCCATCTCTCGTGCCAAAAAAATATTTCGCTTTTAATTTATTAGATAATTTTTGCAAAATTTGACAGGACGACAATAAATGTTGATAATTGATAAAATTATAATTTTAAATAACGGCTGAGTGCATTTGGTATGCGAGAAAACAAAAACATAATAACAAAAAAAAAACTATCATAATTAAAAAACCAAAACAAAAAAGTAACGAAGAATCGAAATCGCTCCCTGTTTTTTTAATTTTTTGTTTTTGTTTTTTATTATTGTTTTTATGACTCCAAAAAACATCGTTAAAATAAGAACAAAAAAAATGTGTAATTAACTTTGTATGAACATAATAAACGCTTTAAAATAAGTGAAACCACTAAGAACTTAGCCAGTTAGGTAGAAAACGGACACTTAAAAAATCGATTTTATTTAAAAAAAAAACAAAAAAAAACAACATTAAACAAGTAAAAATATTTTTAAAAAATATTATGGGGGGTTATAGTCTATTTAAAAAAAAAACAATATCTCCTTCAAGAACGATCATAAAATGTAACCAGTTTTCCTACCAAGCGAAATGGGGCGAGTTTTCCGGGGTCGAGTTTTCCGGAGACGAGTTTTTCGGAGACGAGTTTTCCCGAGACGAGTTTTCCCAGGACGAGTTTTCCGGGCACCGCTCAAACCACAACTCCATCCTTCACAGACTGTGACTAAGATGGACATAAAGACAGTTCCTCACCCTCCTTTTAGTCCAGAACTTGCTCCCTGTGACTTTTACTTATTCTCTAAGCTAAAGAAACCCCTTATAGGCTACCATTAAGAGACGAGGAGATGAAAGAAGCTGTGATGAGGCTTACACAAGACGACTTTTATGGGGCCTTCAAGAAGTTCATTGCATCCGGAGGAGATCACTTCAAAAGGGACTAGAGTTTTATGCGTGTACTATCAATAAAGTGCCTATACGAAAAGGTCTGGAAACTTATTGAAGGCACCTCATAGTTTCCGGAGCCTGATAGTAACGAACGGACGAACCTCTGTCTATGTAGCCATTTGTGTGTGTTATTTAATCCACGTATAACGATGGTTGCCATATTGGATTATACGGTCTTCTTGTCCAAGTCAAATCGAATCTATGACTAGAGGCCTGCGGAGAAGGGTTCTGTTGGGTTCCAAGAGAGATGTGTGTGGGGTTGGTTCGAACAACATGATGAGTTCTTGTCTGTACCGTGTAAAGTGTCGAGATGGAGCTCCCTCTTATCGATTCATACTCTGAATTCAGTTCACCTGAAAGATAGCATATGATTGAGCATTGAGCAGTCATAAAGGAAGTTTAATGATTGCACCGATCAATGCTGGCCTTAGAAATGAAGCACGGATTCAAAATTGTAATAGTAGTTGCCGCTGCTGTTGTTTGTAGCTCGGATGCTACAGTGGTAATGAACCGACTAGGTATCATACAGAAATGCCTAAACGCACCTAAACATTAAACCCGTTTAATATTGTTGTGTGATAGAGAGAAAAATTGAGTTGTCGAATTATATTTCAAACATGTGTGACAAAGAGACGGAGACACATTAGTTTCTTACGCAGATGCAGGTGCGGATGTAATAATCTTACTTTCATTAAACATGCTGTGGCACTATATCTTAGTGTCCTGGTTGTTAACACCCTCCCCCTTCATGGCTGTGATTTGGTCGTAGGCGGAAGAATACGCAGAAAAATGTAACTCCATAATTCCGTTTCTTTTATCGACCTATTTCTGTCCGGACCGTCATAAGGTGAGCACGCATATTTCTGTCTCTCCGTAAATGTGGGGAGCACCCCTTCACTCAACACTAGTTAAGGTAGGTTAGTTAGTTTTGAAGAGCCTATTGTCTAGTTTTAATTGTAAAAATTAATTATAATTTGTATATTGTATTGTAAAATATTTTTTATAAAATAAATAGTTAAGATTATATAATATATATTACAATTGTGTCGCATGTCGTTTTTTTTTTTTTGTTTTTTTTTTGTTTTTTTTTTGTTTTTGTTTTTTTTGGTCTGTCATAAATGTCTTCATTGAAGAATGAGGCGGACATGAGGAAAAGGAAGATTCCAATCCGAATGCCACCAAAGGTCAAGACGTTTCCTGGGAGAAGAAGGAGCCCCACAGCCACATCCAACATCTCAGGTATGCTTTTACTATTGATATTCAGGCCCTAATAACTGGCCCATCGTCACATCATCATGGAACCGTGTCTAAGACATTTTGTGTAACACGTGGGTCGGTCACACACCAGTGACCGGCTGATCGTGTTATAATGTTGCTTCGGGAATGTTTCCCAACAATCTGCAACATTGTCGTTTCAAGTCGACTGCCAATAAATATACATCGAATCGATCTGTACATTAATCATAGTTCCCTTATGATGACATCTTGATGATAATATTTTTTCAGGCTTTAGTAGAGAAACTATGTTATCAAGCACGTTTGATAATGTTAATGACTATTTTCAAATCTTGGATAAAATGAATCATAATCAAGTTATAAGTATTCTAAAAGGTTTTTTAATCGGGCATTTGAGTGGTATCTTGATAATATCAGGTCGGTGCAAAAGATTTTGCCAGTTTAAAATTTGATCTTGAAAATGAAAAACTGTTTTTGAAAATCTGTATTCATAACAATAACGACCTTTGCTCTATATTTCGTAATTCCATCTGTCAACGAACTTATAAATGCCCCGCTTGTAAAATTCTATAGGTTGTGATATCTAATATGAAGCTAACTCATGTTCAACCTCCTCTCGTGATGTTGACGTAAGGTAATTTAAATGGTTTTGTAATAAGTGATAATTCGATAGAGCTAGGTCCGAATGGGACAAAGTTTCCCAATGACATTCTCCTGTGAGGTTTTTGGTCAGTAGTGCTTTGTGATGACAAACATTACCATGATAGAAGATGACCCTCTTTCTGTTGACTAAAGGAAGTCGTTTTGCGTCATCATGAGTGAGAACAGTGAAAACAACATATGAATAAAGCTTTAATAATCTGAAAGAAAAATACAAATGAATCATGGTGATGTGTTAAAGTCATACAAATATGTATGAAATAAATTACACTTAGTTGAAATACCGTTTTTACAAACCTGCAAAAACTGTTGCACCGATTTAATACATTTCTTGCTTTTGTATTGGATCAACTTTTGATGCTGCCCAGAAAACTCGTCTCGGGAAAACTCGTCCCGGGAAAACTCGTCTCCGGAAAACCCGTACCCGGAAAAATCGTACACGGAAAATACCCCTTTTTTGCTAGGTCGGAAAACTGGTCCCTTATTGAATAAATATCGATTGGAAACACATTTTATTACCGTTTTGAAGGAAATATTGTTTTTAAAAGAGACTATGCGCCCCCATAATATTTGTAAAAATTATTTTTTATTCTTGCTTAAAAAAATTAAACTTGGTCACGGTGTCAAGATACGAAAAACGAAACCAAATATTTATTTAAAAAAATACTCTACTTTTGACACTTTTTGTGTCATTACGAAACAAAAATAAAGAAAGAAAACACGGTGGGGGAGGCTTGTTTTAAAACTTTATCTACCTCAGCATTTTCTTTCATTTTCGGACATTTTTTGTTAAAGTTATTTACTAAGTAATGTCGAGTGCGACATTACTTGTTATTTCTTTTTAATTAAATAAACTCTTTAAAATAAGTTTAAACACCAAAAACTTACAAAGCTAGGTAGAAAACGAAAACTTAGAAAAATCAATTTAATTTTTTTTAAACAATAAACATGTAAAAATATTCTTTTAAAATATTATGGGATGTGCATTATAACTTAAAAATATACAAATTTATTTTCTTTTGGAGGGGGACTCGTTTTAAAACTATATCTATCTTAATATTTTCTTTAATTTTCTATTTTTGAGCAACTATCCTCCTAAAACGTGATCCTCTTATGTCGGACATTTTTTGTTCATAAGTAACACTCGACATTACTTGTTTTTAACTAAATAAACTCTTTAAAATAAGTTGAAAGACCAAAAACTTTCAAAGCTAGGTAGAAAACGAAAACTTAGAAAAATCTATTAAATTTTTTAAAACAACAGTAAACAAGTAAAAATATTTTTTTAAAAAAATATTATAGGATGTGTATTCGCTTTTAAAGACAATATCTTCTTCAAGAACGTCCATAAAATGTGTTTTCAATCGATATTTATTCAATAAGGGACCAGTTCTCCTACCTAGCAAAAGGGGACGAGTTTTCCGGGGTCGAGTTTTCCGGGTACGAGTTTTCCGGAGACGAGTTTTCCGGAGACGAGTTTTCCGGGGACGAGTTTTCCTAAATTCACTTTTGATATGTTGTGAATTACATCCTATTCGATTAAAATCATTAAGAACCTGCACCGACAATAATTATTGTGATTATTGTTATAACTACTACTGCTTCCAACTGAAAATTTCACTAATCCTTATCCCCGATGGACTTTTTGCCTTGGCAAGTGATGGACCATTCGTATTTAAAAAAAACATCCACTTATGACTGATTTAATTCAATCTAAGCGTTTCGAGATTTAAAAAAATATACTACTTAACCTCTCAGCGTGACAGGCGGACAGATTGCGCCTCTTATATTAACGTGGACGCATCTAAAGAAAAAGATGGGCGTCATCGATTATTTGTTTCTACTGATTTATGCATCGCTTCTCTTTCCCCACCCTCAGTACTTTTTTGTTCACGCGCCCTGCACGCAAATTATAAAGTGTATACAATTTATATGTGAAACCCGACTCCTGAATTTGTTTTTATGTCTATTTATTACGGAAACATAGTGACAAGAAATAAGAAAAAGCGAACAAAAGCGATTATTCGTTTATCTTAATTGTCTGCCGATGAATATCAGTTACGTCTGAAGTTGTGGTCGACTGCGTCGCGCGCCAGCAGAAAATAGTCGATACTTGATGGGCGGGATTTATGTGATCTCACCAACCAAGACTACTTAATGAAACGTAACTTGTTTCCATTTGAATATGTTCGCGTCGAGCGTTGCTAAATTGGCACCGATGACTGGCAAGTTATATCGAAGGCAGACGAAGGTTTATCTTACTGATTATCTCGCCCATATCCCTCTTTGACTTGTTACATCTTGTTTCATTGTTTCGGAGGACGTTATATATATATATATATATATATATATATGTGTGTGTGTGTGTGTGTGTGTGTGTGTGTGTGTGTGTGTGTGTGTGTGTGTGTGTGTTAGTGTGTGTGTGTGTGTGTGTGTCAAACCAACATGTCTCTTCGATCTGAGCTTTTAACGATAAAGATGATATTTCAAATGGAACCGACAGGCAACTGAAATGTTATCTAAACGCATCTCCAATCGCCATTTTAGATTAAGCATGGCAAATGGAGTACATTGCCTTTTCGACT
>NC_136494.1:100246364-100391364 GCF_053919585.1 Euprymna scolopes | reverse complement strand
TCTCTCTCTCTCTCTCTCTCTCTCTCTCCCTCTCTCTCCTTCTCTCTCTTTCTTTCTCTCTCTCTCTCTCTCTTTCTTTCTCTCTCTCTCTCTCTCTCTCTCTCTCTATATATATATATATATATATATACAAGAGATAGAGGGTAGATAGGCTCATATTTTTTTTTCGAATAATGTTATTGAGCTCCTATCGCGGGGTGGAGTGGATGGTCACGGAAATGACATACATCTGGCAACGGAATTCAGTTCTATGTCACAGCTCAATGAAACCTCAGAAATTACTTGTATGTAATTGCAAATAAATCATTTCGAATTCTTCATTAATACTCAGTGTTAACTGCAAAACAGTTCATTAAAATGATAACATTTTACTTAGTTGATTCGTACACTATTTTCTAAAAGTAGGAAGGTTGCTAGTTTTTCTCTATTCTATTGTTATTTCCATGAAAGGTGCTCAACTGAGCCTTATTCTCTGGTTCTTCCTTGTAAGACATTCATGGCAAGAACTCGTCTTCTACGACAATGACAAAAAAAACTTTGCTTTCTTGCTTAGTCTGCCTAGTGTCAGCCGAAGTTTCCATCAACAGAGTTTCTTTGCAATGGGTTTTCCCGTCTGTAAAAACTATTTTCATGGGGCTGCTTCCTTGCAGATTATAACGTGGTCGTCTTCAGAGCTATTGTCAACAAGTTCCTATGTAGAACCGCCCATACAAGTAGACTAATTTGATTCGATCTATCATTTCATCTCATTAACCTTCATACTTGAGTTGCATCTGGCCTGAATAAAAGCTGACTATTAAGTAAAAATAAAAAAGTCCATTCAATTTGCATGTTTATAAATTAAAATGGTGCTTCTACGAGGGACGTTCCAAAAGTAATGACTCCTATTTTTATTTCACCCGAATGAATCTGAGGGGGGGTCAAATTGCAATATTATGATGACTAAAATAAATGCATTTATGAACTGAAAGTTTAATCTCTTTGTTGCAGATGGTGTGCGACTCTAAGAAACAACCCCTGTCATAAACATGCGTCAGAAGCAGAGATGCGTCATTGAAGTCCTACACGCACCAATCAAGATTACCGGCGCCTATAGAACGTATACGAAGCCGATGCAGTTGATATCAGCAGTTAGGAGATGGGTCCGTCGATTTCAGTAGTAAAGCATTTTTTAAACTTTTTACGAGCTTAGCAAAAATTCATTAAGAATGATGGTGACTATGTAGAAAAATAAATTTTAGAGCGTATAAGCTCACACATTCTAATGGTAATACTTCCGTCTTTGCACCTCTTCACCGTTTTAGTTGTTGGCTTAAAAATAGGAGGCATTACTTTTGAAACGACCTTCGTAAGTGAAACGTGACAGATCGATTTATCGATACCGGATGACAGACAAAGTCTGTCTCCGATATGCAAGGACAAATCTAAAACCTATAAACAAACAGGCTAGAATGATTTTGTTTTGTAATAGTTTGGACACAGCAAACACAAATTTAGCGTTTCTGACCGTGACAACAGGCATCTTTATATTTTAAGCAAGAGCAAGTTAGAATTAAAGATTTGTTTCGGACAATTGAAGACCTCGTTTCATATTTATTGATAATTTTTATTCGACATTCCTAAATAAATGCGCAATGTTTTATACGACTGCCACAAAACAACCAATCTTTAGTTTTTCTTAAATCAGAAAAAAAATCCGTTAAATAAAATTTCCAGCATTTAATCATTAATTAATTAATTAATATTAAACTAGCACCACTACCTGGTGTTGCACAGAATATAAAAGCGTTGAAAACATTGACAAGAAAGTTCTTGCGGTTTTTACTTTTAAATTCAAATGAACAAAAATTTATTGATCAAAGTAAGCACCATCAGAATCAACACACTCTTGCCAACGCAAAACAAGTTTATTTATGCCAGTAACGTCACAAAACTTACGTTCTGGTTGCGATAAAGTCGCTGAAACTGTTTTTGATATCGCTTAGGTTTTTGAGGCAGTTCTCACGCAGAACGTTTTCGAGACGCTTGAAAAAATGGTAGTCAATAGGTGGAAAGTCTGGAGAGTATTGCGGATGAGGCAGAGTTTCGCTGTCCAATTCTTTCAACTTTTGCACGGTTGGTTTAGCAAAGTGCGGTCAGATATTGTCGTGGAGGAGAATTGGGTCTTTTCAGTTGACTAATGTCGGGTGTTGTTATCGAAGTTTTTGATGCATTTCATCCATTTCTTCATAGTACTCTACCGCCGTAATGGGTTCGCCTGAATTAAAAAAAAAACTATAAAGAATGAAACCAGTTGTAGACCACAAAACTGTTACGATGACTTTCTTTTGGTGCAACTCTGGCTTCGTTAAGTGTTGTGGAGCTTCGTCAACGTCTAACCACTGAACTGAGTTGTCGCAAAGAGCCCACTTTTCATCGCAAGTCACGAATCGGTCGAGAAATTGGTCGTTCTTGTTGCATGAAAGAAGGGAAGATGACACTTTATAACGGCGTTTCTTTTGGTTGTCGTTCAATTCGCTTTATCAAGTTTTTTTGTCTTTTCAATCTCTCTAAAGTGGTTGGAAATCGTCGTATACGTTACGTCTAATTTAGAAGCAGGTTCTCGAACAGTTATGCGTGGTTTGGCTTCGACTAAGGCTCTTAATTGAACGTTGTTAACATCCGATGACCGACCACTACGTTGATCATCTTTAAGACTCTCGTCGCCGCCACGAAATTTCTTAAACCACCCTTGTGCTGTGCGTTCAGTAGTTGTTCCTGGGCCAAATGTTTCGTTGATATCGCGAGCTGTTTCGGCAACTTTTCGGTTTAGCTTGAATTAAAATAAGAAAATTGTGCAACAGCCACTCACCATAAATTTCTTGTTAACAACGAGCATTGGTTTTTCAGGGATTTAGGTCGCAATAGGCTTCCAAATCTCAGCACTCTCCGCAGTTTTTCAGTGGAAGTCTGGTTAGTGATCTCCTTCCTCCATGCTCCTATCCTCCTTAACTTTTTTACTATTCCGTGTGGTAACAATTGAGGCTGGTGCCATCAGACACACACACACACACACACACACACACACACACACACACATATATATATATATATATATATAATATTTTTAGAGGTAATTAGACCTGAAGTCTAAAGAACAAAGTTTATTTTAATGTATTAGTAAATGTATTAATACTTTTAAAAGAAAGCAATGCTCATTGTACTCTAGATATATAATAAGCTCAATGGGTATATTACCCTAGAGCGATATTAATATTGAGTAAAACGATTCATAATTGTTAATAAAAAATCAGTTTCAAAAGAAAAAAACAAACAAAATCAACTCGAGTGTACGATCGTTTCGGAAACGATGTTCATTTTATTGAAATTGACAATAAATATTGACAATAATTTGACAAAAGTTTTGTCCTTTAAAACATAGTCTCCTCATCAGCAAAAATAGGGGGGGAGAGAAGTTAAAGACACCAAAATAAAACTAGAATTTTAGTCGTGAGTAAGGCAGATATTCCTGGAAATATTTAAAAACAAAATAAAGAAAAATTAAGTTATTAATTTTATGTTGATAAGTAATTTAAAGTTCCTTTAATTTTTCTTTATTTTGTTTTTAAAAATTTCCAGGACTATCGTTTTTTTGTCAATACTTATTGCCAATTTCATTAAAATGAACATCGTTTTCGAAACGATCGTACAATCGAGTTGATTTTGTTTGTTTTTTCTTTTTAAAACTGCTTTTATATATATATATATATATATATATATATATATATATATATATATATATATATATATATATATATGTGTATATATATATATATATGGGGGGGGCAGTTTATGCAAGAAAATCCTATCTATCTATCTATCTATCTATCTATCTATCTGAATAGACAAAAAACTTATGCTTAGGTCGAATTTTAGAGCTTATAAAAACTGATCCTGAATACCGACTTTAATTTGAACGGTTGTTAAATAAATTCTGTTATGTAATTGGTTGCATATACGATCCGGATTTGCTCTGAAAAAAAAACGGTAATACGAGATGCGAGGAACGTGAATACGAATTAATGAATTGACAATTCGCATAAAGAACGCTAACAAGGTTCACGGAAGGAACACTGGTAGAAGAATCGGCCGACTTTGAATAGTTGTTCCGGCCGACGAATTGGAGATATAAGTACGTTGTATTGCATAATATACTCGACATTAGTCATCAATCTTCCGATAATTAGCTCTCTTCCACGGCGAGATGGTGTGATACAAGTTCTCTTCCACGGCGAGATAGTGTGACACAAGTTCTCTTCCACGGCGAGATGGTGTGACACAAGCTCTCTTCCACAGCGAGATGGTGTGCTCGAAGAAAAGCACTCTGGCTTGTAAAACATTGCAGTTCCGTCGGCATTCTCCAGTAGAATTAGCAATAAACTTACCGCATCTCCTAGTGAACTGCGATAGGTCTCCAACTAGAACAGACAATGACGCGATTTGATTTTTTTTAATGGGCGATTTATAAATGGTACCGTAACTTTTATTGAGTAGATTTCTTCCAGTAATTTGTTTGATTTTTTATTTTTAAGTCATTATCGAGACTCTAAATATATAATCCTATTGTGTTAGCCATATTTTGCTTATTCGCACGTTACGCTAAACAATACTTGTTTTTCGAATTGTCTATTGTAAAACAAACCCAACATGCCTAGGATAAAAAAAATTGTTTATTTTTATTATTTCTAAATGTAAATTTTGCCAATTTTCGGGGGGGTTTTAAAGTAAAATTCGTTTCGGTGCAAGAAAATTAACAACAGTGACCGCCAGCGATGAAATCATTGAATGAAGTTTCTATTTTGAAGACTAAAAAAATAACTTGAATTTAGATAAATATAATATAATTTTATTTGACTTTTTCGTATTATTATACATAAATATTTATAAAATCACCATAATAAAATATTTATTATAAAATCATCATAATAAAATATTTATCATAAAATGATTAAATAAAACGTTATAATTATTCTTTGCGGTGCTTCTACAGAATTTGAACATAACTAAACCAACTCGTTCCCTACTAAAGCTAAGGGTGCTTAGCCCTATTTTGACCTGGGAGAATGGAAGCTTAGCCCGCACTTTTCGAACAGGTCTAACTTTCCGTTGTCGAAGTGCCATATTTTCCTATTTATGCACTTTTGTCATTTTTACTGGTGCCATTTTTACCGGTGCCATTTTTACCGGTACTATTGTTACCGTGACATTTTTTCGATACCGTTTTTACCATTGCCATTTTTACCGAGCACCAAAGATAATACCCATGTACGGCAAGATCATGTGTACACACCGGTTCTCGCCAGATCACCGAAGTTAAGCAACGTTGAACCTGCCCAGTATCAGATGGGTGACCATTTGGGAAGACTAGGCGCTGTATGTACCTTCTGAGACAGTTGTGCGTGGGGCCAACACCCTCACCCTGTAAAAAGAACTCCTCGCTACAAAAACATCTACAAAAGTTGTAGATGGCCTATGCTCCTCCAGGGGTCCAAGGGCTATTGAAAGATAATACCTACAAAACATCGGACTAAGAATAAAGTCTGGTTCTTCGATGCTCAAGAAACTACCTATCTTTCCGAACGCAGCGAGGTACTACATTACTCGTTGACATTATCTAGATAGAGTTTGGTTCATTGCCGAGCGACTAAGCCGTTTCTATCGGGGAAAACTATCTCATCCTATGTTATCATTTTTGTACCTGCACTAGGTGCACTTGTGATACTCATGGCCTACTTCATATTACATTCAACCATATCGACCCCGTGTGGAAGTTGGTAAATTCTAGACGCAAGATGAAACGTCAATCGTAGGCTGATGTCATTCTGAAAGTTAATAATGTATTTTTTTGTTTTAAGTGACTGGAGTTTAGACGCACTGATTATCGCATTTATTTGTTCTTAAAACTTTAAATTATTAGTTATAATCCCTAGCTTTTATTGCATATTGAACGAGTATAAATGTTGTTAGATCAGGGTAACCTAGTGTATTTGGGTGTCAGTTACACTGTTTATGTGCCAGAAGCGGACAGACATCATCAGCTATAATAGGGGGTGTTACCGCGCCACTAGATATCTCACTCCTGATGCCATTCTCTACCTATATAAAAGCCAGGTACGGCCAACGATGGAGTACTGCTGCCACATCTGGGCAGGAGCTGCGAGAAGCAACTTATCCCGCATTGACAAAGTTCAAAATAGACTTCGTAGCTTAGTGGGGAATGCCCTTTTCTTTTCTCTGCAACATCTTTCTTGCAGAAGAGAAGTTGCGAGCCCATCTCTGCTTTATCGTTATTTTCATGGCAAATGCTCAGCTGAGCTTCAATCTATGGCCCCCCCTCGCCAAACTTTAACAAAAAACACTCGTCTAGCCAAAACCACTATCAATAATTTCCCACACTCTTTATCTGTGCCTAAACCTATAACTAGATTGCATGAACAACGCTTCTCTCTTAGAACTATACGCCTGTGGAACTCATTTCCGATTGCCTGCTTTCCAGCTGACTACAATCTGATTGTCTTCAAGTCCAACGTAAACAAGTACTTGATGGACCGTCCCTTAAGTAATCCAATTTACAAAATTCCCACTACTTGTGTTTATTACGTTATAATAACATTGACTAATGTATACCCATTAACCCTTATCCTCAAGTGGCCTCCAGGCCTTGATAAGTGCTGATTCGTGTGTAAAAATATTGGTGTGAATTCTCAGCGGCTACCGAATGAGTAGCGATGACTTAGGACTGACGATGAATGGAAAGGCCAAATGTCCGTAGCTAAGTATGCCCCAGTCCACCGCTAGCAAAAGGGAAGGCAACGCTAACATCTTAATAAAAAAATCCTTTCTTCAAATTGATTATTTCTTCGTTTCTTTGTGCTGTTGCGAAACATTCATTGGGGCCACTATGGTCGCGGAGGAGTAGTGCACATGAGGCGATATAGGACTGTGAACTAATTGTGATTTCTATGTTTATGAAACACATGTGTTTTAATTGATCAGAGGGTAGGACATGTAATGTAAAAGAGCGCATATGAGAGCGTATAAAAATATCAACAGTAGCCGAACAATGGATGGTAAACGATTGTATTAGCAGCAGCCGAACAATGCACATATGCAAATTAGTAAAGGTGCGCGAGCTTTTGTTGTGAAAAAAATGAACACCACGTGGTAGCAAAAAGAAGAAAAAAATGAACACCACGTGGTAGCAAAAAGAAAAAAATGAACACCGCGTGGTAGCAAAAAAAAAGAAAAAAATGAACACCACGTGGTAGCAAAAAGAAGAAAAAAATGAACACCACGTGGTAGCAAAAAGAAAAAAATGAACACCGCGTGGTCGCAAAAAGAAAAAAATGAACACCACGTGGTAGCAAAAAAAAGAAAAAAATGAACACCACGTGGTAGAAAAAAGAAGAAAAAAATGAACACCACGTGGTAGCAAAAAGAAAAAAATGAACACCACGTGGTAGCAAAAAGAAAAAAATGAACACCACGTGGCCGCAAAAAGAAAAAAAATGAACACCGCGTGGTCGCAAAAAGAAAAAAAAACGACGCCAAAGGTGACAGACGTGTAAAGTGAAGGCGAGAATGTGTCGACTGTGGTCCACGTGTGGTTGGAAGAAAGAGAAACACAAACCAGGGTAGATGAACATAAGTCAGCGAGAGACTTTCTAAGCGGTGTTCAGACAGGAGAGTAATGGTAATAAATTCTTTTGTTAAAAATGAAAAAAAATCTCGACCCAGATTTTTCTTTCTTTTATTTGTTTGTAACTGCGTCTTTATAGTAATATGTATTCTTCTTACTTTATTCGAAATTGTATCTAATTCGATATTTTTGTTATTTTAACTAAACTAATATGTTTCAATCTATGTTACAGGAAAATTTAACAATCGAATATTTTTTCTAGTTATCCAAACGTCAAACCATCATAATTCATACAATAATAGTTATTTTTCAAATACATCAAATATGCATTCAAATTTTCACGTACATAACTGAGATCATTGGACTAAAATCAAGCTATAATATCCGTCGTGTTCTAAGTCAGTGGAGAAGAAAACGTAGACTGAGACAATTTTTATTTCTGTTCCAATAAAGAGTGCCCTTTTTGTTTATTTCCTTTTTTTTACTCTTGTTCACCCATTACAAAGCATATCATCACTCGGACGTAAGGGGCTACTATTTGGGTTCATGTCTAGAAAAGATTAACAAGATATTTGTTTATGTTACATTTAAACTTCTGCATATCAGTACAGCCAGAGAAGCAGGCAGCAGTAAGGGAATTCCAAAGTCTAGCTGTTGGAGGGAAGAAACTATTAGAATAGAAAGCTTTCTTGTGTTTAGGGACAACAACAGTGAAGGGGTGAGATCTTATTGCTAAACGGGTTTGTCGGGGATATGTACGTCGAGGGGGTACAAGTGAAACAAGTTCGTCAGAACACATTCCATTAAAATGTTTGTAGGGAACACTGCGGCGATGAGACAGGAGCTGGAGCTTAGTTGATAAAATGGGACCGATTAGATGGATAACTTTTTTTAAAATAAGATGAACACTAAACTTGTGGAAAAGGCTCTGCAATCCAGAGTCAACATTGCATGAAAAAAAATGTTAATTCCTTGGGATATCGAGTCATCTATGTTTTAAGGAAAGATCTCACCCATTTGTTATTTCAGCATTCATGACGTAATAAATGGTCTTTTTCGAGTGTCATCACCCTATTTCTATGGATGACGTCATGCCTTTCTGGCGTCTACCTTTTTGTGGCGTTATTATAGATTTGTCGGTGTCTTCCATCTAATTTTGCGGATGACGTCATCTCTTGTGGCGTTATATTACACGGGAACAAACAAACAAGCACACAAGCAACACACGCTTTTAGTAAATTTTGGTAAATAAACTTACCTTCCTCCCACCGTGTAAAGATGTGACACAAGGTCGGAAGGTGGGTATTGAAAACCCAACACGTAAGGAGCAAAGCACTCTGGACTACAAAACATGTCTGAGAAGCATTTCTTGGTACGGTGATCTCAACTGATTAGAAATAAAGGAACCACTTATCAAAGAGAAATTGTAAAACCTGGAACAGTGAACCTCCTAAGACTGCGGCGAATAATACCTCAGCCCGAAACAAAAAATGCCACCTATCTCAAATGAGCAAGAATATATCGGACTGATTTTCGAGAAATTATCCTTGGTATGAAAAACTTTAGATGGATGGGTAGATATTAAATAGCTAAATATTAATCAAAAGATATTGTGTGTGTGTGTGTGTGTGTGTGTGTGTGTGTGTGTGTGTGTGTGTGTGTGTGTGTGTGTGTGTGTGTGTGTGTGTGTGACTGACGATAATACATGTATATTCTAAACCAAATCCATCCATAATGCATGCAGGCATCGGGTACAAATTTATTGAATTCCATATGGCCCTAAATACAGCACACGACGACTCCATTAAGTTCGACCACAAACAATCAATACTATTGACGATATTTATTTTACGTACGCATCTACGTTGATAAAAACAGAAAATTACAAATAACCCTAATCAATAAAATGACTAACGCACACAATTATTTATGCTTAACATTTTTTTTAAGACGCCAACACAAAAAAGTTGCTTATAAACATTTACACTATACAAAAACTAATCAAACGCAAAATATTTGAAACAACAGTTAATAAAAAGCTACTATAAAGACCACATCATTAGTTCATTGCCTTTCGTCCAGTCTTCAGAAACAATGGATACTACCTCTGAAAGGGTTGCTACGCGTATAATTGTGAAGCAAAGGTTCCGCAATATCTAACTACGCGTCTCCTGAATCGAATTGTACGTTTTCTGGATCGATGCTGCTTGATTCCAGCGGCAATGGGGAAATCCAAAACGAATGGAAACAATGCTGAGATAATCGGAGAGCAAATATGACACCAAGTATTGCCAAATTGTCACCAGTTTAAGTATTGATCAGGTTCAACCTCGTTTTACTTCATGCATTTTCCCATGATTATGCCGTTTATTCCTTAATAAGGACAAAAAATAAAAATAAAACAATTCTTTCTAAAAATAAAAACAAAAAAAAAAAGAAAACACTTTAAAATTAAAAATAAAGCAACACACATTTAGGATTCCAATTCGGGGTGAATTTTTCGAAACAGCGACTTAAAGGGAGACATTTGTAGTGAAAAGTGTTTTTAAGGTTATATTATAATGCGAGAGAGTGAAATGAAAGTTAAATCATAAACACACGTAAAATAATGAAATAAAGAGCATAAATTTACAAATGGGATACTTTTAATATATGTTTAAGACGAATGTTTAGATATATATGAAAACTCTTGTGATAGGATCCATCTAATTAGCATACGTGGAGTGTCAACCATATAAATATGGTTGGTACCGTAAAGACGGGGGCGACCCAACCAGAGACAACGTGATCGAGAATCAACGACTACCCAGCCGACACCTTCTTCTATGACTATACCAATGGACTCTATGTAAATATTGTGTATACTTTCTTGCTCTCAATATATCTGTTCTATTTTACTTTGGTGTTGTAGTTATTTATTTCCATGTGTTCAGTCGAGTTTAAAAAGAAACATACATTGTTAATATTTTTAGACTGCTTGTAAAAAAGAAGAGATTCTTTAGCTGAGATATCGAAGAATTCAGAGTCGATAATTTAAGGACCGGGGATTACCGACATGTCTGAAAAATCGTAATCAAAACTTCCCCATACAATTATACAAATGATATGCGATTAAAAATTATTAATAAAACTCAATGTATTGAAATTATTAAGAAATCACTAACGGGACGCCCTGTGATTGGATGAAAAAACAACCAATCACAGACCTCCCTTTTTAGATTCCTCCTAACCCCTTGAAAGCGGTTATTTCGAATTCTCTTTCTCTTTTGCTAGTTGAAGCCTAGAAGACAACACGTGTTTTTCAGTCTTCTCTGCCATTCATACCGGACACGAGGGAGAAGTTTCAACAGCAATCGCAACACCAATTCTAGGCTTTCCTTTTTTTTTAACCTCAACCCGGCCAAACTCTACAACAAACAAATAACGTTAAAAGGACGAACAATAGATAAGTTCCGCAAAGCGACTGCTTTTGCAAAGAAACATTCTTTCTTCCTTCTCTTTCCTATTAAAACAAGTTTTCTTATAACAACTTCACTTGTGTTGTGTTTCTTCCTTCTTGTCGACGTCACATTATTTTTGTTACCGTCTATAGTTTGGAAAATCCCAATAAATGTTCATTTGTTTCCATTACAGAATGAAACTTCAATGAGAAAGGTTACAAGCATTTAAAATGAATAAGTTTATACATTTGCTGTGGATGAGAAAACGATAATGAGAAATGTTAATAAAATGTGTTCGTTAATGCCTGTGTGCTAATCCTTATGATTATGCGAATGCGTGAGTTAAGATAGTAACCTCAAACCCGATAGAGGGGGAGGCTAAAGTAAGCTCTGTGTTGGATTTTAGCTCAAGCGTTTATTTAAGAAAAAACTCTGGTCGTATATGGGGTCGAAGTGTACCAAAAAGTGTTATTTCGAATAAATTCAGAAAATAATTTGATTATTTCAAATATTGTTACTTGTTTTTAGCAATTCATGCTGATGCATGCACGACTTCGATTGCGCACAAACGAGTTTAAGCATTTTTATTTTGGACGTCGAAGAGTAATCTTCGCTAGCTACAATACATCTTAAACGAAACATAAAATCTTTGAGGATCCGTTTTACGTTTATATTTACAGATGCATCTATACAACATTATACACTCTATCCTTGGCCTTTTGATCAAGATCAAAGTGTAGTATCTGTTCCGGCAGATGCTGCACTTAAGATAATTTGTACCAGTCAGTGGAGGGGAACCCCTCTATACTGGGACAATTATTATTTTTGGTAACCAGAGTGCCCCCTTTTTGCCTACTTTTAGGGGAGCTGGTTTTTACCTCACATTAAAAACGGCCTTGTGCCTAATTTGCTCAGTGGGGGAGCAAATAAATACCATCTGTTCCGGCAGATACTGCAAGCAAAGACCATATGTGTGGGCAACCTCACATATAAGACCTTGGTCAATGTAGGGGCAACCCTTCATACCAATTGTCATTATCCAACTCCCCTACTCCCCGGGGAGTTGGTCCCCATTTCCCCTTCACTCCTCACATTAAAAATCGGCCTTGTGCCTAATTTGCTCAGTGGGGGAGCAAATAAATACCATCTGTTCCGGCAGATGCTGCAAGCTATGACTAGCAAAGACCAGATGTGGGGGCAACCCCACATGCCTGACCTATAACCAGCTCCCATTTCCCACCTCTCGGGAGCTGGTCCCCTTTTTCCCTTCCCCCTCCCTTCACTCCTCACATTAAAAATCGGCCTTGTGCCTAATTTGCTCGGTGGGGGAGCAAATAAATACCATCTGTTCTCCAGATGCTGCACTTCTATTTCTTGTTCTCTTTCAGTGGAGGAGAAATCCTTCACGACTGAGACAATTTTTATTTTTGCACCTTTTCTCTACGTTAAAAAACGACCCTGGTGTCTAACTCTGTCCCGTGGGGAGGCATAGTAAATAGGTACAACATTATACACCCATGTTGTCGTCGAACCCAACTTCTTGGTGGCGGAGGATAAAAATCACTCGGACACCGATGTTTAGTTTTTAAATAAATATTTAGCTTTTAAATGTGGCTAGTTAATAAGGAAGAAATTGTGAATGCATAACGTAATTTGGTAGAGTAAGTTGTATCTGGTTGCATCTGACTGAAATAGAACATTGAACAAAAAGAAGTGGTCATCATCTCCCATAACTAAGCAGTTATACACTTTTATTCAAGAGAAATTTAGACAACGAGAATTTTCAATACGCTGGCTTTGTCGATAAACGAATGCTGTAACCTAGGAGTTCCATTCTAGCCATCGACTCGTAATGAAACGGCTAGCATAGAATAAAATCCTATCAAGAGCTGATCAAAACGAGAACGGATTTGAATTGTCGATTTATGCAAATATAAGTCTACGTGTATTAATCCTGCTTCGGCGTAGATTTATCATAACACCCACACATGCTCGAGTGCGCGAGGGCGAACCTAAGCCAGAACGCAATATAATGCATAATACTTCGCGTATATTTACACAAAATAAGGCTCTCATATAACTACTACAAAGAGAATAACAGTTATGAAAAACATCAGATACCGTTCACTTTCTTATGCGCGAGAGAGAAAGAACGTTAGACAGATAGACGGATATGCCTAGTTACATTGTGTGACTCAACCCACCCTATTCGGGACCGCCCTAGGCACCTCTTCCCTCCTTGAAATGCCGCTAGTAAAAAGATAGGAAAATCTTCATCTGGATGTCACGTGGTTTCATCAATTTCCGTTTTAATGTAAATCCTGTTAAAATCTCACTCAAACTTTTCCATCCGAACATGACTCTTTATGTAACATCCTATTAGCATATCGTGAATCGGAAGTAAATTGTTGGTGATATTCAAATGTAAGACGACAAAGTAACACATAATTAATAAAAGAGTGGAAAGAATTCCACGAAGACTATTTAAAACATTTGTTTTTTACTCAGTTCACCCCAAACCAGACATATTAACAAGAATTTAATATTTGGGACTATGTCTACTGGAGGATGCACGATATGTCTGTTCACATTAAATCTAAACTATGCATGTTTGTACAATCAAAAAACCAGGAAACATGGAGAGAATTCAAAAGTCTGATAGTCCGAGAGATGACGCTATTAAAGTAGAAGGCTTTCCGGCATCTAGGGACTTTTGGTGAAGGGAGAGATTTTGCTGCTAGACAGGTTAGTCGCGTGTATGTACGTCGAGGGGGTAAAAGTGTTCGTCAGAACAAATTCCATAAAACAAGCACATGGATGCAACTATTAAATTAGAGACTCTTTTTCGGATCTTGTCTAAAAGGGAGAGACTATTAGTAGATGCACCAAGCTAGATATGGCAACAATACTCCATGAAAAGGCGAATGGTGGCTTTGTAAAGATACGTGATACTCTAAGGCGTTAATAATTTTCTAGCACGATAAAGGGAAATTGCCTTCTTTGCAGCAGCTTGGCAATATTTCCAATGTATTTGTTCTAATTCATGTTACCTGTGAATGATAAGCCGATAAGTTTGAACGAGGAGCCGTTAGTTACGAGTATCAGTTTTTGAGGTTTTTTGTAGTTGGTAAAGGAAAGAAGCTTAGTTTTAGTAGAATTAAATGTTACCATCCATTTTTTATCCCATTCCACTACAGACTGGAGTTTGTATTCTACGGGTTCTGCCATCGCTTTAAGTATGTGTACAGTAATCAAATTCTTATTACACGGTCCTCGTAAATAATCTAACCATACCAAATTACCACTACAAAGTATTATTGCACAACAGACCAAATAACTGCCACATACACATTAACACATCCTCAAGTGGTCTCCGGGTCTTGATATGTGTTAATCCCTTTGTAAAAAAAAAGAAAAGAAAAGAAACAATACTAGCAGGCGTGAAAGGTTTTTCTAACTTGGTAGAACATAGATCAGCTGCTTTGCGACTTGATACGCGGCAAAACCAAACATTTATAAACGAAAGTAAAAATATTCTTAGAAAATAACTTCAGTCGAGTAATGTCTATTTTCACCCTAGCAATTCGTTTCTGATTACTTTGAAGTTTTCTAGTGTCCGACCTTTCGCATTCATCAATCAGCCTAATGTTGAATTAGTAATATGAACTTGTCTTGGAACGCCTATTTCAGCCAGTATGTGTGTGTGGGGGGGACGAAGAGAAAGAAAGCACGTTCCATATATATATATATATATATATATATATATATATATATATATATATATATATATACACGCGAGAGACAGAGAGAAGGAGGGCAAAAAGGGAGAACTGTTGATGCAGTGTCGTATCGTAATATGCGGACAAAGTCACTCCAATCGCGGATCAATTTCGACCACTAACACTTATGACTGGCACTTACTTTATCGATCTCTGGTCAAACAATTATGCCAGGTCTCGACAGGCGCTACTTCAGTGCACAGAAGGCAGCCACTTGGCTAATTTCGTCTCCAATTCCTCCTCGTGAAGAAAATGAACATCGATGAAGGTGAGTGCCGGGAGGAAATTCAGATATGAAATGACATAGCTAAAGACTGAAAGAGTGAGAGAGATACAAAAAGAGGAAGGAAAAAAGGGAACGAGAGAACGAGAAGATAAAAAGGAAGGGAGAGATAAAGAGCGAGAGATATTAGGATTTAATGTTAATATATATATATATATATATATATATATATATATATATATATATATATATATATATATATACTAGCATCTCAGCCCGGCGATGCCGGGGTGTTTGAAGGTGTATGTTGAGCACAAAAAAAGCAGTCAAATTTTTTTACCTTTGACCCCTATTATGACCCCTTCAAATTTATTGTTTTGGGCTCAAATCAAGTTATTAAGTTAGATCTATGTCCACGGACCCTATATCTAAAATTTCAACTGTTTAGACGCAGAATTGGAAGAAGGAGTTTGGTAGAGTTCTCAAAGGTCAAATCGTTGAACTTCGACCTCTTAACAGCCAAATTTCTGGCCGTAAACCGATCACATAGATTTTTCCAAATCACAGCACCCTGTATATCAAATTTCGAGTCTGTAGACTTAAAATTGACAGAGTTATTGCGTAGGGAAATGTACACACACAGACACACACAGACACACACAGACACACACAGACACATTAACTGTTATAGATATATAGATAGATAAACTTTTAACAAGATGAACTCGGTTAAAAAGAAAATGAAATCGGCAAGGAAAAGGGCGATAAAGAAAAGGGTTGAGAAAACATTGTGTAAGAAATAGACGTAGACAGATCTAGCAAAGTAAAGACAGTACGAGAGAAAGAAGAATAAGTTGGTTGTTGGTTCCTACGGCATATCAACCGACTTCATTTTATGCTGAAATCATATCCACGGTGGATTTCTCCATTTATCTGTATTATTTAATGTGAATAATAATACTTCTCTTTAAATAATAAATGTCCGTTCTCAAAATTCGTGAAAACTGAAAATTTACAGAATTTCAGAAAACGTATTCAAATTTGGTAAATTAGTTACATACGTAAAAAAATGATTTCATTAAACACTAGCAGTTCAGCCGGCTTTGCTCGGGCCCTATGTACTGTTCATAATTTGATGTGCATATGTATATATATATTAAAATTTTGACTCATGTCCAGGTAATCTACATCTAAAATTTCAAGTGTTTAGACTCAAAATTGGAAGAGAAGATTGGTAGAGTCTTAAAAGGTCAACTCTTTCAATTTTGACCTCTTGGCAGCCATATTTTAGCCCAAAATCTGATTAAAAGGCTTGCTGCATGTCTGAATACGTTTTATGTAAAATTTAAAATGTTTAGACCCAAAATTAGCGAAGTAATTTGGTAGAGACCACAGGGGGAATTTTTTTTAATTTGAACCCCAATTTGGACTTCTTAACATTTACTCTTTCGGGCTCAAATCAAATTAAAAATCTTGATCCATGTCCAAGTAATCTACACCTAAAATTTCAAGTTTTTAAACCCAAAATTTCCGGAGGACTTTGGTAGAGTTTTCAAAAGTTAAATCGTTGAACTTTATCCCCTTGACAGCCAAATTTTTGGCCAAAAACCGATTTAAAAGATTTTTCTTAATCACAAAACTCCTTATGCCAAATCTCGAGTCTGTCGACCAAAAATTGACATAGTGTGGTAGGGAAATGTACACACACTGACACACAAACAATTTCACTTTATATATATATATATATATATATATATATATATATATATATATATATATATATATATATATATTACTAAATCATTAGTATGGTTCTGTGAGACGAAGTATGGGTGAATTTTTTTTTTTGTTGTTACATGGAGTTCACCACTTATCAAGGCCCAATGGCCACTCAGGGATAAGGGTTATTGTGTGTACAGTAATCAAAGGGAGAGTGTAGCAATAGTATTGGAGAATTGGTAAGGTGTCATTACTTAGGAGGGGCGGTTCATCAGGAATGTGTTTGTGTTGGACTTGAAGACATCCAGGTTGAAGTCGGGAGGGAAACAGGCAAGCGGAACAGAGTTCCACAGGCGTGCAGTTTAAAGAAAGAAGCTTTGTTCATGGTATCTACGTTTTGATTTAGGCACAGATAGGGAGTGGGGAAAATTATTGGCAGTGGTTTCAGTTAGTCGGGTGTATTTTTAGAAAGATTGGCGAGGGGGAAGGCAGAGAATGGAGCTCAGACGAGCACCTGCCATGGAAATAACGATAGAATAATGACAGGCTCGCTACGTCTCTTCTGTGGGAAAGAGGTTGCAGGGTAGAGAAAAGGGCATCCCCCACCAAGCCACGGAGTCTATTTTGTACTCTGTCAAGACAGGATAGGCTGTTTTTAGCAGCCCCCGCCCAGATGTGGCAGCAGTACTCCATCCTTGGACGTACTTGGCTTTTATACAGATAGAGAATTGCATCAGTAGTGAGATATCTTCTGGAGCGGTAGAAGGATCCCACCATTTTCCCAGCGACCTTGGCCACAGACTTTATGTATGTGTTCCATTTAAGATCAGGTGTAAAGGTCAAACCCAGGAGCTTATCAAAGCCTGGGGCATCCCTTAGACGAGTGCCATCCATTTCAATTGATGCCAGATGTGGATCAGAGCGTTGATGATGTAGAGATAGGAGTTTGGTCTTAGATACATTAACGGTAACCAGCCACGTCTTTCCCCACTGTACCACACGCTCAAGATCAGAGGAGAGAGAATCAAAGAGAACATCATCATTTACGGCCTTTGATGTGTTGCCATAGATGGTCGTGTCATCAGCATAGATGTCGACGAAAGATTTTAGTATGTGTTTTGGGAGATCATTGATGTAGATCAGGAAGAGAGTTGGGCCCAGTATGGACCCCTGAGGGACTCCAGCATTAATATTGTGGGCCTCTGATTTCTGCCCATCAACAACTACTCTTATGAGCCTATCTGAGAGAAATTACTTAATGATAGAGAAAACATTTCCAGTTATACCGTAGCTGGAAATCTTGTGTAGTAGGCCTTTATGCCAAACCTTATCCAAGGCCTTTGATATGTCGAGAGCAATTGCCCTAGAAATGAAGCCTTTGTCAAGAGATTCGCTAATCCTATGAGATATAACCATTAGCACATCTGCTGTAGATCTAGCAGAGCGAAAACCATATTGCGTGTTGCTAAGAAGGTTATTTCTGCTGAGGTGGTTGACTACTTCTCTATTTATTGTGGATTCCAGCTACTTACTCATGACACACAGGAGACTTATTGGTCTGTACTGAGAGGGGGATGACTTATCACCTGAATTCTTAAATACAGGGGATACTGATGAGGTTTTCCAGGGTGTTGGGAAGCACTTCTCCTTAAGGCAATGCTTAAACAGTTTGGAAAGTATGGGGGCAAGTTTTGGTTGTAATATTTTTAACACTATCATTGGAATACCGTCGGGACCAGTTGCTTTACTGGAGTCAAAGTTCTTGATTAGCTTGGCGACCCCACGCACAGATATTTGTATGTTGCATAGCATGTTGTCTGTTATAGGAGGGAATATGGGGAGTTGATGGCCTTCGTCACACAGGGTAGAATTAGCCGCAAAGTTTTTGGCAAATAGTTTTGCCTTGTCGGATGCTGTCGAGATGACCTCTGGTCCATTCATAATAGTTGGGATAGAACGCACGTTTCTGTTCAAGATCCTATTTGCTATATGCCAGCACTGGTGGGAACCAAGCCGCTGCTCAGCTACTTTGGACTTAACGGATTGCGCATATAGTTCTCTTGCATTTTTTATTACTCTTTTACAGTGGTTGCTGGCAGTTCTGAAAGCAGCTTTAGTTTCAGTGCATCTATTACGTTGGTAGCTATGGAAAAAGTGATTTCTGTGTGCGATGGTAGCAGGACATTCTGGGGAGAACCATGGCTGGCTGTTAGGTTTTTGTTGGAATTTTTTTGATGGTATGAATTGGTCTATGCCTACAAGTAACCATTCGGTCAGGTCTGATACTATAGAGGACAGAGAATAAAACAGAGATGATGGAAAATAGGGAATTAGGAGTAATCCGAAAGAGATGATATATATATATATATATATATATATATACTAGCAAAAGAACACGTCGTTGGCTGGGTTCAAAAACAGCCTACGTAAAATGGACTCTGATTTATGAAAGTATGATAGGTTATGAAAAGGAAAGGTTGTAAATTTGGGTTGAATTTGGGGGTATCAAAACCAAAGCAAAATATGATGAAAGTAAAACTAAAATAGATAAACCCCATAATTTATTATACCATACCTGTTCACAGTGAAAAACTTATCACAATATTCTGTGGATCTATATTAAAAATCCTTGTTAAACTTTGTGACATATTTCCATTCTATGGAGGTCAGGCGCGAACGAACACCCCATAATTTTATTATACCATATTTCTTCAAACTGAAACATAATTATCAAAGTATACTTACGCAGATAGATATGAAAAGTCTTTGTTAAATTCGTGCCTATTTCCATTCTATGGAGGCCAGGCGCGAACGCAGACCCCACAATTTTATTATACCACCCCTATTTAAGTTGAAACATACTTATCAAAGTATTCTTACGTACATCTATATAAAAAAACACTTGTAAACGTTTTTTTTTTAATTTTTTACTTCTATACTTTGTAGACCAGGCGCAGACGCCACAATTGTAATGAACCACCGTTCTGCAGGATCAAACATACCCATTCCTGTGTCTCCATACATCTTCTATCATTATATATAATCAGTTTTTTTTTAATAGTCAACCATATAGGAGCTTATTCGTGACCAGACACACACACACACACAGACATTCAGCTTTAAATATATATATATATATATATATATATATATATATATATATATATATATATATAGGGTGTCCACAAAGTCTGGCTACATTATGTAGCCAGACTTTGTGGAAGCATCCTGTAGATTATGTAGCCAGACTTTGTGGGCACGCTGTATATATTTATATGGGGGCCAGGTGCGTACGCAGACCCCGCAATTTTTATGAACCACCGTTCTGCCAGATCAAATATACCCATTCCTGTGTCTCGATACATCTATCATTATATGAAAAAACATTAACCCTGGAGGAATCCTCCGTGAAAAAAAGCCCATTCAAAAATTAATATATCACATAATTTTCGTATCCTTATTTAAAAACCAAGTCATAAGATGTTTCCAGAAAAAACCGGTAGCCATTTAAAAAAATTTTATATATCCCATTCATTGAATTCCTGAATTAGATTTCTATATTTCTTTATTTCACATAATTAATTTTTCTTTAAAAGAGTTTTTTTTTAATTTTATTTCTATGTTTATAATACGGACAATAACAACCTTGTAATAACGTTACGGTTAATTAATGAGCGAATACGAAACTTAAAATTAGCCGTAACGTTAAGGTTGCTAGCAACAAGGTTGCTTTTGGACATATTATAAATATAGAAATAAAACTTAAAAAACTCTTTTAAAAAAATTAATTATGTGAAATAAAGAAATATAGAAATCTAATTAAGGAATTCAATGAATTGGATATATTAAAAAAAATTAAATGGCTACCGGTTTTTTGTGGAAACTTCTTATGACTTGGTTTTTAAATAAGGATACGAAAATTAGGTGATATATTAATATTTGAATGGGCTTTTTTTTCACGGAGGATGTCTCCAGAGTAAATGATTTTTTCACATACTTCTTTTCCGTTAAGGGAATTTTCTTTAAACAATGTTCTATTGTCAAGAGTGTTTTTATTCAAGACGTCTGAAGAAATGTTGGTTGTGAAAATTTTCAAACGCCATAATGCTTAAAATTGTCGAACTGGTATGGAAACAATTTTAACTTAAAATGAAATACACTTTCTGTTGCTATCAGCACCTTTTTTGAAGTCTTGGTTTTGTTTATACAGTATATATATATATATATATATATATATATATATATATATATATATATATATCAAACCATCCGAAATGCATGAAGAAAGCACTGATCCCCAAAATTTCTAAAAGAGTCTTCCAAATCTAACATGCGAATATGGCTTCCTATCTTCTTTACCGGGCAAGAAATACAAATAAAATATATAGCCCATCTAAGAGTGTATTTTTTTTCTCCATAACAGCAACTATCCTTGTATTCAGTCGTAGTAGTATTAACGGTAAAATTAGTAACACCCTCTTCAAATCAATAAAACAACTCAGCAATTAATCTAGCTATTATTAAAAATTAAATTAGCAACTTTGGGGGCTGTTAATTCATTTAAATATTAATTCAATTGATTTTGTCGTCTGACACCCTAGGTTGGTAGAATTCATGCTTACTTATTCTCCTACTTCACTCCATTGTCTAAGTGTTTTTCACCCATAAATGCAGGAGTAGACATCTTCCCACCGGAGTAAAACACACTTGGAGCCGTAGGTGTTTTTTTTTTTAAGAATAGTAATTAGAGGACATACAACCCAAGAACACAACGCACCAACTATATGACAGGAGCAGCACAAGTGATTAATAACAGATGCGGGCTAAACACATCCCATTCCTTTAGATCAAAAACATAATTTATATACTTAATTGTTAAACAAGCCATTGTAGCACGTTCTGGACCCATCTGATTAAATTAATTATTAAATCATAGTCGCCTTCGAGTAATCAACGAACCGAAAGCACAAACGGCCTGAATTACCTCCGTTTAACCATTATAAGAAACAAAATCGACCCAGTTTCAAACAGAATTAACTAGCAATACTTAACAACTTAATTGGATTACCTCCCTTCAAATCATCCTAAGCAACTACACAAAAACATTTTTCAAGTAGAATAACTATGGATTTTCAGACAGTAAATTGATTAGAACACTTCACCCGAAATGTCCTACAAGGTTTATATATATTTAATACACATATATTACTTTATTCTCATATTCAATCAAATTCTAAACCTGAAATGGTCTTAAACCAATGTACCAATAAAACGATAATCTATAAACATTACTTGCCACTAATATGAAACTAAAACTAACCGTAACATCCTTACAAGGGTGCTACGAACATAATATAAATATAGATACCAAATTTTAAAACATTATTCTTACAAAAAATCAATCATCGTGAAATAAAGGAATTTAGGAACCCAACAAATGGGATATATATATATTTTCTTTTTAATTTTCTTTTTTAAATGGCTTAGGGCTCCCCGTAGAAACTTCACATAACTCTGTTCTTAAATAAGGATACGAAAAATTAGGCGATACATTAATATTTAAATGGCCTTTTCCGTAATCACAACCAAGGTAAATGTTTCTCGCATGTTTTTCCCGTTAGGAATCCTCCCCTCTTTTTTCTTTCTATTCAAAAAATGCTACATTGCCAAAAGTGTGTTTATTCATAAAGTCTGAAGAAATGCTGGTTTTTGAAAATTTTCAAACGATATAATGCTTGAAATTGTCGAACTGGACATTGAAACAAGTGTAACATAAAATGAAATACACTTTTCGTTGTCATCAACACCTTGTCTTGAAGTCTTGATTTTGCACACACACAGTATATTAATGCTCAATTATGAAATGTGATAATTTTGTAGCTTAATCCTTAAGTCAATCATTTTAGGCTTAAAACCTATTGGTATATGAAAATTTACTGAATTACACGAACTCAGTATATTACATATAAGTCTATATATATATATATATATATATATATATATATATATATATATACGTATACATATATATATACGTATACATATATATATATACGTATACAAATATATATACGTATACAAATATATATATATATATATATATATATATATATATATATATATATATATATATATATATATATATATAAGAAATTAGTTTTAATGAACACGGTAATTAATTAGCGTTTTTATCATTGTCGCAAACCCGCGCATTTGCGAAACAAATAAAAATTCATCATAGGAATCTGTTTGCCACGACGCCAACTTATTGGGGTTAACACAAACTATTCACTCTGCTCTCCGTCTGGTGTGGACGACTGAGTCATAAGAAATGATGGCGGAACCGAAATAGTTGTTGTTATTGTTGTTGCTGTTGTTGTTGTTGTTGTTGTTGTTGTTGTTGTTGTTCTTCTTCTTCTTCTTCTTCTTCTTCTTCTTCTTCTTCTTGTCCAAGGCAAATGTGCCTCAATGGTTGAAAGGTCTGGGCAAGTTTAACTTTAACAGTCACTGTTCACGCTTTTAGAGCCTATGGCCCTTTAAAATTATGCCTTTGTTTCTTTGATAAACTTTTGTCCAGGTCGACGTATGTGTGAACCTAATTCAGATGACTGGCCTGAACAACCAAGAACTACGATGATAAAAGATACGCGCATTTTTTTTTTAATTTTATTTTTTAGCGTTTTGTTTTAGCTGGAGATGGAGCAAGTTACCGTATACCAGAAATTCAGTCGCTATCTCAGACAGTCTAACCAAGAGACATTTTAAAAATTCTAACTATCTATTTAAGTGCAATTGTGTGTATCTTCCCAGCACTTGGTTCGCAGGGTATATTTGCTTTTTTTAATTGTTTTCTTGAGTCCGATTGCTCTTATAAGTACAGGAATAATGGAGATGTTGCTAAGATTTCGGTTTCTTTTCATGTCGTACATAGGACGTTGGTATTTCGTTATCTTTTCTCTTTTAGCTTTGTCTAACCAAGCATGCAGCACAATGTGTTCAACAGAAGCACATAAATAGGTTAATGTGTACCAAAAGAGGCCAACCAAACGAAATTTCCAAGTCATACACTTGTGTCTTGTTGGACGCGTTCTTATATTTATTGCAGTCGTTTAATTTCAATTTTTCATCATACTTTTACTGTTTATTAATCAGGAAATAATCTGAAATGTACTTGAATCCTGAATATTAAAATGACTTTTGAAATGTAATTGTCATTTAAGATGAGATTGTTAATAACTCTGTTCATCACGCTTCATTTTTTAATTAACGTTTTCATCGTTAGCAGATTGAATGGACGCATCGTTTTTTAGTCCAAACATCTTACTAGAGGCTCTGTCGATCGGTCGCTTTTAAAAAAAGATTCTACCTAAAAAGACAATTACGTTTTTGTTTGTTGAAGTAAGTAAAATGCTGAAATAAAACATAGAGAAGATTTAAAAAAAAAAAATGCATTAAACTACAATGCAGGAAGAATCTATTACAAAACTAGTTGCATTTTACGGTTTGATTAACAGACCAGCTCTAACATGTAAACATTTTACCTTGGCATAGACGATTCTCGTTAATTCATCTGTTTTAAAATAGATTGTTTCTTACGACGTTGATGTTGACCGAATCTAAAGAGAGCGTACAAAATATTATTGCATCCTATAAGTCACAATTAAGCGTGCGTTTATTGGTTGGTAAAAAGAGAATTGTCTTACCCAACCTAAATGTGTATTTTAAAATTCAAGGAAGCTAATTCAGCGTTATAATGGACAAAAAGATCATGATATAAAAGATGAGAAGCATTGTTATGTTGTGTCACGACATGCTTAAATCTGAAATCGTTTTTTGTTTTTTTTAATCCGTCACACATTTTTTGAAAACGCTGTTTCTTTTGTGATGCACGATCAATTTGTAAGAAACATTATTTTCGCATTTAAGTATTACCCAGTATTTTGGATGAGTAACATTTAAGTTTCAAATAGTATTTTTCTCGGTCGGAGACGTAAAATTGTAGAAACCAAATTTTAATCAAGCTATACTGGTTAAGATATGAATACAATTTCTATTAGTATGTCAGACATAAGTTTAATATAGCATTTACATTGGTCTGCAATGCTTAAATCTAAGATAGCATTTTCATTGGTCTGTTACGGTTCAATCCAAGCATTTTATTGGTCTGTAACGGTACAATCTAAAATAGCATTTTCATTGGTCTGTAACGCTTCGATCTAAGATAGCATTTTCTGTTGTCTGTAACGTTTCAATTTAAGATAGAATTTTTATTAGTCTGTAACGTTTCAATCTAAGTCAGCGCTTTTATTGATATTTAACGCTTCAATTCAAGATAGCATTTTCATCGGTCTGTAACGCTTAAATCTAAAGATAGCAGTTTCATTCCTCTGTAACGTTTCAATCTAAGATAGTATTTTCATTGGTCTGTAACGCTCCAATCTAAGATAGCAGTTTTATTGGTTTGCAACGTTTCAATCTAAGATAGCATTTTTATTGGTCTGTAGCGTTTAATTTAAGATAGGATTTTTGTTAGTGTGTCACGCTTAATGATAAGAATAGCATATACGAAAATCTTCCGCGCATATCTTGGAAATAGGCTTTTTGTTAGATAACACGCAGATTAAATTGACGTATCTTAAGAACATTCGTTGTTGTTGTTGTTGTTGTTGTTGTTGTTGTTGTTGTTGTTCGATTCAGATATACGATTAATCGGATCGCCATTTTCCAAAATGGCGACTTTATTTTCGTGTGGATAAAATTAGAATACCGCCAGGAAATGAAAACGTTTTAAGAAGATACGATTGATCATTTAAAATGAATTCGTTTTTATTTCTTGGAAAGTTTAATCGAAAATAAATTCCAAACATTTCTCGTAATTGATTTATATCTAATTTAAAATCTACATGAACTTTGAAATACGATCCGAAGATCAATTTCAGTACATCGCATTATATCTCACAAGAGTTTTACTCTTTAACAGCAATGGGGAAATAATTTTGCCATCTATTAGGTTTGTGCAAAACATATGTTACTTTAATATATGACTGGCGAGGGTAATGGTGACAAGAACCTCGAAGATGAAGATGGTCGCGACCGGCTGACTGCGGTTGATAACGAACATTTGGAAGCCTTAATTGAAGCCGATCCTCGCAAAACCATGCGAGAAGTTTCTGTTGAACTCGAGGTCAACCACTTAACAGTCGTTCGTTATTTAAAGCAAATAGGGAATTAAAAAAAGTTGGATTAATGGGTGCCGCATGAATTGAACGATAAAAAAAAACGTCGTTTTGAGGTGTCTTCTACGCTCCTTCTGCGCAACAAAAACGACCCATTTCTCGAGCGGATTGTGACGTGTGATGAGAAGTGGATCCTCTATGGCAACCGGCGATGCTCGGCACAGTGGTTGGATGACGGAGAAACTCCACAACACTTCCCGAAATCAAAAATTCACAAAAAAAGGGTTATGATGACTGTTTGGTGATCTGCGGCTGGTCTCATCCATCACAGATTCTTGAATGCGGGCGAAACAATTACGGCAGCGAAGTACTACAGACAAATTGACGAAATGCACCAGAAACGCCAACATATATCCTCGGGATTGGTCAATATGAAGGGACCAATTCTCTTCCATGACAACGTTCGCCCACATGTTGCTTAACTGACCCTGCAGAAGCTGAACAAATTGGGCTACGAGACTCATCCGCCATATTCACCGGACCTTTCGCCCACCGATCATTACTTTTCAAGCATCTCAACAACTTCCTGCGCAAAAATGCTTCAAAAGCCAAGGCGAAGTCAAATCGGCCTTCACTGACTTCATCGCTTGCAGAACTCCGGATTTCTATGCTAATGAGATAAACTTGTTTCTTGTTGGCAAAAATGTGTCGATTCTAATTGTTTTTATTTCGATTAATAAAGTTTATTATGAAAGGAGTTATGATCTTTTGAAGTTGAACGTCAAAAGAAAACAACATTATTTTTGCACCAACCTAATAATAAGGGGTTGCAAATAGTCTTCAACTAGACGTTTTAGTTGTTAAAAATTGACAAAAGGTATAGCACATTGACTTAGAATCAATGTTTTATACTAAATTGATGGTTGAATATGGATAAATTTGAGCCCATTTTTACATTAAATATCAATCCATGTGTAACACAGCGTGGATGCGTGTACGCAAATGTAAGCGAAATAGTGTCACCGGTAACGAAAAATAAAGACTTTAAAAAGGATATCACTTTAGAGATGCAAATAATGTTCGAGATCACGTTAGAGGCGTGAATGATGCCCGATAAGACGATTATATGAGGGTCGTTAGAGTGGTAACGAGAGAATGAGGAAATAAATGTCGTTCTACTACAAAATAGCGAGTTAAAGTTCTTTTCTGTTCTCTGCCCGCTTTGCGGTTGGTTCCGGACAAGGTTAGAAATGTTCATCTTTATTTACCCCTATCTGCGAATAGAACGGATACCAAACTACTTAGTTTACTTAACTTTGCATAACAAAGGCGCATAGAAAATTTTAATCAAATCGGTCCAGAAGTTTTCGAGAAAACATCTAATGTAAATGTGGTATTGTGATCTCTAATCAATATCAATCACTATTAACTCCTAACTCTGCATAGAACGGATACCATAATATTTAGTCCGCTGCACCTTATCATAAAAGAGGTTCATTCAAAATTTAATTGTGACGGAAAAACAAACTAACAAAGCCTACTAGAAAAATGCTTAGACACATTTAAAATAAATTACGCCCAACCAGTTCTACATGTTTTGTGATAACGTGTTGCTTTCAATTTTAAGCTAAACAAACAAACAGAAAGGCCTTTTCAACTCTAAGCGTTTCAGAACATCCAACAAACAGACATGCCAACTTATTTCATATTCTTGAGCGCATCTAAATTAAAATACGTTCATTTAATTTGCGCCTTTAATATTTGTATGGAAATCGCATGTAACAAATGTGCAGCCACTTGATGCAAGAAGCTGACAAAAATGAAAGATGATTTTCACAAAGACAGAAGATGCTTACTGGCCTTAGTCTTGTAAATGTTATAGGTAGGGGGAAACAGTCAGCAGGAACAGATATCCCTAAGCCTGCAATTGTCTGAAATAAACTACTGGAATAGAATGCTGCATTACAAAGATGTATAGAAACAGTGAATTAATGGAGACCACTAAACCAACGAGTCACTCGAGCTGGAAGAAAAGAAGCAGAGAATAGATCTGACAATTCTGACGAACACATGTCATAATAGTATTTATAGAAAAGACTGACAAAATCACATCTATAAGAGAGGGGGTGCAGGGAATAAGAAAGGGCTGGGCTAATCAAATCACGAATACGTTTCTGCACCTTATCACGAACTTTCAAATAGAATAGAGATTTAGCAGCTCAAATATGACAACAATACTGTATACAAGATCTAATAGTAGATTTGCAGGAACAGAAAATAGCCTCAAACAGTGTTTAGAGCAACTATTCTCAACCTTTTCTTCGCCATTAACCACTACTTCTATAGAAAAAATTCATAGTCATCATAAAGTGACAGAAAAACAAGAAGGTCAAAAGAACATTTTTATTGTTTAGGACTTTAAGTTTTGTATAAAAATAATAATATACATTCGGATCACAAAAATAAAGAAAATCAAAACGTTGTCTAAATAGAAAATTATGAATGGCCAGTAACACTAGGAGCATTATCAGTGCGAACATTGCTGATTCATTAAGTGAATCAATTTGTTTATGCAAGGAGTTGATTTTGACAACGTTACTCTTATCATCGATTTTCAGGCATTTTCTAGTCCTTGTCGTTATTGTTAATCTTGAGAACCTTGATTCACATGAGTATTTTTAAATTATCATATACTGCAATTATTTACTCCCGATTATATAATTTTTTTTTTACCTCGGTAAGAGATAAATTTACCCATGGTTGAGAACCTCTGGTTTAGAGCAATAATGAAAACATTGCTGCAAACTAAAGCGTGACAGACCAATAAGCGATCTGACCAACGAACAATACCTGTTCATGAGATGGGCGTTTTTCTGACCAATTTACACCATAATTTTATGCTAAGTTGATTCAAAAGTCAGAAAATAATATTTATTTAAAAATAAGATTTTTTAATGTTAACAGTTCAAAATTGTAATTTATTCTATCGCTATATATACCAATTCACATTCAGTTGAGCCTTTAATGGCTTCATTAATAGCTTTATTTGTAAACTAGTAAAAATATCAAGTGTGAGTGAAATGACTTTTTACTTTTCTGCAGACTTTTCTATATTCAATAAATTTTGACAAAATTATGTCAATATTTTTAATTTAAAACGTTTGCATATCTATTGCATCAAAAAGCCTCGCTCTTATTATACACAATATAACAACATATTCTTTTAAAATATAGTATGCAAGATATCACCACCCTAAACACAGTTATTAGTATGCCTAATTTGGATAATTATATTTAAACAGTTGTTAATAAATTAGTATTTGATACTTAATTTCCTTGTCCTGTTTTTCTATCTATCTATCAATCTATTATATATATATATATATATATATATATATATATATATATATATATATATATATATATATATAGCCAGTAGAGTTTAGCTTCCTAGAAGTACATCCAATGAAACAACATGTGTCTACCAAAGAGTGCTCAATGAGTAAACAGAGCAGGTATATGAAATTTATTTATACAAACATTGATGGCTACATATGTTCTCGACGATAATTCTTGGCCTAAAAACGTAATCCCTTAACGCGGGTGATTACAGAAACATGTATGCACATATGTAGCCATCAATGTTTGTATAAATAAATTTCATATATATATACATATATATATATATATATATATAATATATCATATGTAGCCATCAATGTTTGTATAAATAAATTTCATATATATATATATATATATATATATATATATATATATAATATTCTTCTTTTTCTTCTTTATTTAGTTCGTGCCTTACGCTTTGAAGGGTAACATATTTCAAAAAAGCCAAATTCGTAACAATTTGGCAACCCTGAACAAGAATATAAAAGTCACCACCATTTAATGTAGCCTCGTTTTCGAATATCATTCTTATAATGTATGATCATTGCTGTGAAGGTGTGAGAAAGGAACTCATGGTAATTTTGACATGCAGTGGTTATTCACCAAAGAAAGAAGTCAGCGAAGCGTTATGTAAAAAAAGGGAGCATTCGAAAGAAACAGGATAAAAAAAGAACATGGTCTGTCAAGGGGTGCTTGACTGAAAGCGCAAATCAGAAATTATTCTTTTGCAATATGATTTTATTATTTGCATGAACTATGTAGCACAATATTACTTTCTGAGTATTTATTAGTACTTATTGATTTATTTATTTGGGTCAGTTCTATATTTAAAATACAATGGTAACTATTTTCATAGTAAATGTTAATAAACTCATATAAAATATATTTGTTGAAATAATGTTTTTCATTCCGTGAATATTTAACAAGTTCTGCTAGTAGATAATGATACAACATATTCGTTTGAAATAGTGCGCGCACACACACACACACACACACACACATATATATATATATATATATATATATATATATATATATAGAGAGAGAGAGAGAGAGAGAGAGAGAGAGATCTACCAGCAATCACTGCAAAAGAGTAATAAAGAATGCGAGAGAGTCGTATAGACAGTTCATTAACTCTGGCGTAGCTGAGCAGAGGTTTGATTATCACGAGTTTTGGTGAATAACAAACAGGGTTCTCAACCATCATCAATAAATCTGAGATAATTTTTTTTTTTTTTACATAGAGGTCACCACTTATCAAGGCTCGGAAGCCACTCGGGGATAAGGTTTATTGCATGTACAGTAACCAATGGGATAGTATCGTAGTAATCGTTAGTATTGGCGATTTGATAAAGTGCCTTACTTAAGGGGGCGGTTTGTTAGGAATTTGTTTATGTTGGACTTGAAGACATCCAAGTTGTAGTCAGGTGAGAAACAGGCAAACGGAAGAGAGTTTCACAGTCGTTCACTTCTAAGAAAGAAGCTCTGCTCATGGAATCTATGCTTGGATTTAGGCACAGATAAAGAATTTCTACAGCATCTAACAATGCCAAACGTTTTTCTTAGAACTTTCCAGCAAATTCTACTCTTTGCGATCGAAGGCCACCTCCTCCCGTATTTTGAGAATTTTGTCCAGTGCAAGCTACAACAAGATCTGCGTCATCTGTACAATGCAACTCACAAATTATAGCAGGGAAGGTTTTTAAATTTTTACTCAAAAACCGAAGATTGAATAGTTTTCTAGCAGTTCAAAAACGCAAAGATACCCTAACATCAGTGTCTTTAAAGGCATAAGCAAGTATTGTGGCAAAGTAAATTGAAAAAAAAGCATGGATATTGATATATCACCCTGCTTAATTCTATTGTCTATTGGTATTCGTTTAGATAATGTTCACTTGGGAATTCGTGTGCTGGTGCAACTTTTTCAACATTTCCACAAAACAGAAGGACATCCAAGTTTGCCTAAAATAATCCAGAATGCATCATGATCGATGATGTCAAAATCTTTAGTAAGGCTAACAAAACTTGATATGACGATATCTGTTGCTCCTTACATGTTTCCATTAATTGGTGAGTAAAGAAAATCATGCCAATTGTCCCATGGCCTTTTCTGGACCCAGACTGACTTTCAGGAACGATGCAGGGGAAAATATGCATAAGCAATCTGTTCAACAGAATCTTTGCCAGCTTTAAGTAGTGTGATCCCTCTATAGTCATCACATTCCTTTGTAAAGTAAGAGCATCGTTGTATCTACCCAATCTTGAGCGACATTATTATCATGCCACACGACAAGAATTAGACTATACACTGATCTAGAATTGTTTTCACCGTCAAAGAGCAACAGCTCTACTGGTATTTCATCCAAAACTGGTGCTTTTCTAATATCAATTTCCTTAATGGTGCATTTCATCACGGGTGGGGTCCACCATCATTTCCTCAATAATATTGTGTGAGGTAAACTTGAAATTACTGCTTCATCTATAAGAGAAGGATTATTAAATAGGTTTGTTAACTCCTCCTTTCATTGTGCCATGCTATTGTCTGTATCCTTGATCAAAACAGAGCTATCTTTAGATCTTATAGGAATTATAGATGAACATTGTGCTCCATATAGTTGCTTAATTTTTCTATAGAAATTTTTTGCATCTTTACAATCAAAATCCTTTTGCATTTTAGCGGATAACTCAGCTCACCATTTATTCTTCATTTGACAAAGCTTGCACTGCAGTTCTCTATTTTTTTGCTTCCTTGAAAGCGTCCTCTACTTTTCTTGTGGGTGAGCCAGAAGAACTTTAAAGTTTATCGTGGGTTCTTTCCTTCTCTTCAATAAGATTGGAGATAATAACATCATTTTCATCAAACCCTACTTTTCGTTTATTTTCCTAAAGATCCAAGCATTCAACTCCAGTGTTCTGTCAAATATGGTGTCATCGAATAAGCTCTTTAGATTCTCACACAATTCCAAACATTTCAGCTTCAAGACATTTTGCCACTTTAACACCACTGAACCTTTTCTCCTGGTTCGCATGAACAAATTTGTGTTCAGTACCACACTCTGTGTCTTGCATAACTCTAACTGTACACACATCTTGAAGATCACGTCTCCATGTGATATAGTCTAGAATGTATCCATGTTTGAACCTAGGATGTATCCATATTACTTTGTGAATATAAGCTTTTGTCAGTGGAAGGTGTTACATATTGCTAGTCCAAACTCTATGCACAGCTGGGGGAGAAGAATACCATTATCATTGGCTTTACAAAGTCTATACCTCCTTAAGGCATCCCAGGTTTCATAATCACATATAACTCATGTATTGAAGTCACCGAGAAAAAAACTGATACGAGTCAGTATAGTATTTAATTCTACCGATATATAATATATGCTATAAATTATTTGCGTTTATGTTTTGTTTACAAGTTGTCGACTGTTAACTTTTACCGAGAAATCTATTCTCTACAGAAGATTAGTATGTTTGCGCTAAGCAGTAATCGTTATTTCTACTGAAGTTAAAATACATTATATGATTTTTGGGTGCTAATCCATACCCCCCCTAAAAAACAAAAATTTTAAATATATACGATGTACGTATCCGTGATAGAAAAAAATATCGTACACTAAAAATCACAAACATTGATCAATAATATATCATTTTCATTGGAATCCTTTGAGTTGAGTAATGTGTGTATTTAATCACCTGAAGAAGACCAGATGATGAATTGGCCGAGACGCGGTAAAACAACTATGACGATGAGGATAACAATCCGCAGATAAGAATAAATATTAATCAAGTAGTCTTATATTTTTATAAAGAAAATCATTTTTAAGCGATTAATGGGAATTCGTAGACATTACGATGCAGCATAAGGCTAATTTTAAGCTCTATTTTTAGGAGTGTTTTAAGAGAGAGTTAACCAGTGATCAATTTGAGTTTTTCCAATATAAACAATGGCTTTTTAAAATTTCGACCGTTTGAATTATCTCCCTTGTCCTTCAAACTATTTGCAAGATGGCATCAAAAGATTGTCAATCATCGTTTAACCATAAAATTTGATATTCTATTCTTCTTTTAAAGAAAAGTATGTGATCAATTTACGTGATTTTTGGTACACAATATTTTCTTTCCGTCATAGACCATAAACACCATAAATATTTTTCTTTATTTTTGTATTTTGTTATGGGGCATAGACTTGCATTTTTTATTATTTTAATGAAACAATTCACTTGATCACAAATCTTACGATATTAGTAACCTAGAGGAGTCTATTCTATTTACGAGGTAAAAGTACAAAATAGTCAACACTTGAGTACTCGTAAAGTACTTCACCCAATAACCACGGAAATCGTCTAGTTTTAACGGTGTGGGGCGATTCGTAAGATTTTTAAATGATAGAAAAACTTATAAATCATTTCTACAGATTTAAAATGTTTTTATCATTATTATGCGTTGTATATGAATTGTTTGTCTTTTTGTTGTTGTTGTTGTTGTTGTTGTTGTTGTTGTTGTTTGTTTGTTTGTTTGTTTGTTTGTTTGTTTGTTTGTTTATTTGTTTGTTTTGGGGGGTGCGGAGTTCGGGTGCTAACCATGCTGTACTTTTAATAACTATGTATAATATAATCAGCAGTACTGCCGTAATACCTTTAAAGCACATACGTGCGTCACGGTTTCCAGATTATAAAGTATTCGATCAGGAGATCCTATTTATTAAAAAGGAGGATAGAAGGTGATAACATACTACGGACATTAAATTATTTGTATATAGATACGCTAATTTAATGTTCGTAATTTGTTATCGCCGGATTAAAAAAATGCTGTCGCTTTTGGGCCGTACGTGAAATTAAAATATACCTTGTTGATCGTCTGGCTAGGATCCAAGAGTAGTACTGGTTTGTCTAAAGATGGTATAATGATATTGTGGGGGTCCATTCGCGCCGGGCGTCCATATACAACGAAAATATATCACAGACTCCTATAATGATATTGGAGATAAACCGTGATAACCAAATATATTCTGACACTACATTAACTAGATTACTTAGATAAATACTTTTGTTATGTAATAAGTCGAACACAAGAAAGCGTCGATCTATCTATTTAGTTATCTATTTCTGTATCTATCCATCTCGGTCTATCTATCTATCTTACTGGAGAGATGGACGGGAGATGAATATGAAGAATATTTATAAAATCTGTCAAAATATGGTAAAATCATCTCACAGACACGTTTACCGGAAGGTCAGCTGATCAGATTTACGTGTGAGTCACGTGAGGAGGTTAGCTGGAGATCATCGGAGAGTTGGAATTTGGACGTTGAGCACAGCGGGCGGTTTAACAGGTCGTCCCCCCCCACTTCACTGGGGAGGGAGATGACGTGTGTGAAAATGGATACCTACAAGCAAACCACGCAAGCAAAGATATTCACTTTCCATTCTTCTGCGATCGACACCTGGAAAATGAATAAAAACTATATAAAACTAATCATCGTCTTGGAGTCAATATGTTTCGTCCAAACAGGTTCCACCCTCCTCTCCAAGAACAACATGAATTCCAGGTGGACAAGATCAATGACGCATGAAGTTAAGGTATGTCTAAAATACATGTATCACACACACACACACACACACACACACACATGCGCGCGAACAATTAGATATGAATATATCATAAATAGACAGCAACAACATAAGCTAGGGTTCAAACAGTGAAGAATCACCAACGGCAGACATTTAGTGGCACGTATACACATCAGGATGAACCCTTCGTCCCATTTAGACGATTGTACAACATACACTGTTTTGGTGCCTTTTTGGTACACGATAATATAGCACTTTAACAGTTTTATCAAAAGGGATACAATAATATCGCGGGGACCTCATTCACGCTGAACGTCTACAAAATGCCCAGCAGCAATATGTTACACATGAAAGATTCCACTGTAGAATTTCCACAGGTTTCGCTAGTTTATAAGAAAACTTAAATCACCAATAAACGATGCGACCTCTATTCCAAAGTCATGCCAAACGCTGAATAACACCAATGAGTTTTCCGTCCATTCCTTTGTCATTCATTTAAAAACTGGAACAAATCAGATTAGCAAATAATTCCTTTAAGAATCGTTGTTATCGTCGGAATTTTAAATTTAATAACATCAACTTGCTATGGTTAATGGCGGCAGACAAGAAAGAAACGATAGTTTGCATCTTAAAAAAAAAGTCTTTAGTCTTTCAAGAGAATTAATTACCCTCTCCCCACACCCTCGTACGAATTTAGTTTATCTGATAAATTTCACTTGGAAAATGAAATTACAGGTGGTTTGGAGGAAATCAATAACAGATGAGAAAATTGACTCAGACAGAATATTAAATATTCATGGAAAAAAAACAGTTTATCTTTAAATTTGTTTTCATTCTTGACGAAATGTGTATTTTCTGAAAATTAAAAATCTTACATGCGCGGCTTTGGGTGGCGGGCGCTGATAATAGGTTTAATTCAGTTAATGCGCTTTTTATTACTAATTTGCATGTTTTAACATATTCTAATAAGATGGCCATCAGTTTAGAATAGATTACTATTATAATTACTTCTACTCCTAAGCACTTATTATATGTGGTGCGTTATTTAATTCCAGAGAGTAAGTCAGGCCGTTACATTTACTGCTGTCTCAAGCTACAGAAATGGTAATAGAAACATGAATTTGTTGCGACATTTTCCTACATAGACATGACTCGTCACTCTTCAAAGTAAGTTGTACAATATTATTAATCGTATCTAATGTTGCTGGTCGCTTATAAAAAAAAATAGGAATTATACTTTGTGTTTACACAGGGTGAATGATCAACATGTATTTAACTAATTCATTTCAACTATTACGGATTTATCTAAAATTTCTAGACTTTTCAGAATAACCATTTTACTCTTATATCTATACTTCAAGTAAAAAGTATAAATTTCAATATAGGCATTCTTTTAACTATAATCCCAAGTTCCCTAATATTTAACGTAACGTCTTTGCCAAAGATTTTTGAGTTTAAATATAATTTACAGGGTTTTGTTCTACTTCTGCAGAAGAACGTTTTTTTTTTTTTTTTTTTTTTTTTTTTTTTTTTTTTGTAACTTTTACATTTTAGTAAAAACACTAAAAACCTACCAGGTTAGTAACTGTTCTTGCTTTGGGTAACATATCCAAAGATTTAGAATCTCTGGTTTGTTTTACAAACCCTTCTACTTAAATCAAATAGGTTTTAAATTCTTTGCAAAAGCTGCCTTTTCAAGTTTTTCCTAAACATTTGTGACTGTTCAGGTCTTCGCGTTCCTATTCGTGAATGTCTACGTGTCCTGTATCAATGTTTTAAACCTTTGCTTACGCTAGTCAGTACTACTACGGACATAAATTGTAGTGAACCCATAATGACCAGAATGTTTCCGATTTCGATTTATGGAACAAATTTAATTGCGGAACCGCTTACTGTTTAAAATCGAAGAAATGGAAAAAAAAAAAGGATACTGGGGTAATCCTTATTACCGATAAACTTAAAATGGACATGCAGAATCTTTCGGACTACACTTATTCTGGTTTTATTCTTACTGTTTTAGTGCACAAAGAAATAAGTTTTGAAGCTTCGCCTAAATACCGATTGAGTAATGCGGCCATATTTACATTACGGACTAACATAAAATACAAGTAAAGCAAACTAAATCCCTTCTAATTTCCATGGTATTTCCTTAAAGCTAATTCGTCCATAATACTAATAATACTTGGTGTCGTCTGCCTTTATTTTCTTCGGGTTCTAAGTAGACTTTCATAAATCTTACTCTGAAACATTTGGGTTAATCTTCGCTTCTCACTTTTACTAATGCAAAAAAAACAAAAAACCTACAAGTACCTTTTTGAAATCGAAAACTTTAGAGTTGGATAGGGTTAATTTATAGGTGGGATGTATTCCTCGCAAAATTTTCTTAGTTTATGACTGCATAACTGCCACAATTTAAATCCTCCCTTTCGGTTTAATCGCTTGAAATTCTTGACCGGCAGTAATTTAAGGTTCAATCTGTACCAGTATCTTTACCTAGATTAACTCCTCCCCTATCAAACTTACTCATGGTGTTTTGATCATTTCAAATTGCTAAATTTGATACCACTCTAATTTCAACAAATATTTTACGAAAATACCCCGAGTTTTAGTATTCACAGAAAACCGAGAATCGCAACTTCGTTTGTTTTTTTATTTTCTAATCAAAATCGAATTCATATAAATTCGATATCAAATTTTCGTATTGAATAAAAATTTTAAAAGCCATCCAAAACTTAGTTAAGTGAAAATTTGCTGTTTAAATCTAAATAACAGATGTGCATGTACATATTTAACAGGTAAACTCTTATGCTAGTCACCTAACACTGAAATTAACAGGAAATAGTAATTATACACCAAGGATGATTTATAACGAGGAAAATCTTTTTGAATACGTAGACATATCGGCAAATTGCAATGCGAAAAGTTGATTTCAACTGGCCGACCTGTTTTTACTTTCCACGCATGCTCATATAAAATGCATTTCAAGTCTTTTATATTTAGACTTTGCGGTTAACCATGAGTGATTATGCAAATTAAGGCGCTGTTTGGTTGTCTATATTGGCTAAATAAAACTGGGCGTAATCTTGCTCCAATTTCGTCTTGGATGCAACGTTCGCATGTTTTGGGCTGGTGTATCCTTAGTGAGAGGAATGTTACTTATGCGAGGCGTCAACGGTTGCCATGAAATCCGGTTCGAATTTGTTTCGACGTGACTGAAGTTGGAATTTCAGTGACGTAAATGAAAATCTTTAGATAATTTCATATCTAAAACAATTTTACTGATGTCTTCGTATTTATACTACCAGCTGACGTCATTGAGTGTAAAGACGCTGATTGCTATATATAAAAGCCCAGTCACTTATCCTTTGGTAATTTGAATTCTTTATTGCGAAGGTACTGGGAAGATATAGCTTGCCAGTCGCCCAAAGAAATTGCGTGGCAACATGCATCGTGTGTGGAGTTAAACGGGTCCAGTCGACGATTCGATCACGCGCCTCAGGGTAGCAGTTGAAGACTGTCGTAGAATAAACTGCACTTGTATTGTTCACACTTGAAATCTCCAATTGACATTTCGCTGAACGATATGCAATTTGCATGCGCGTGATAGCAAGAGACTGAACCAGCTTTATTATGTCTACGGCAAACTGCGTATATATGTTGCATAGATTTTTTTTCTACAGCGAAAGAACAGTGGGAATGAAAGCATCCATTGACTGCGAGTCGCATTGTGCTTTAAAATGTGACAGCCGTGCCGAATTTTCATTGTTTTAACGCTTTTATACGAAAAAGTGCGTTTCTTACAAATTACACAGCCAAAGACTTTATGTATCGAAAAATAAACCTGTAACAAAAAACTGGGGAAATATCCAAATTAATCGTCACACTTACCATGTATCTATCGGCTCCCTATTTGGAGCAGCAACTTTGCAGAGCTATGATAGTTGGTATGGAAAATCGTTCCCTTAGATTTAGAAGCGACGCCATGTGTTTGTATTTTTATTTGTCTTGATATGCAATACTCGATGACAGCTGTGATCTGAGCCAATATAAATTATTAAATGCAATTCGGCACCCTGATCCGAGAATGGATGAAAAAAATCAGCTCGGTTGAACGGAAGAAAAACTTATCTGAAAATTCATACTTGTTTATATACTTCCATTTTTATTGTCATTTTCATAACGCTGAAGATGAGAACAGCAGTCCGAAAATTTTCAAATACAAATAACCAATCCTCGTCTCTAAAATTCAGAATCGTAATGTTTAAAAATTTGCTTCAATTTTTGCCCCTGCGAATTACAATTACATAACGAATGCTAAGTAGTTATTGCTTTCTCTGCCACTCATTTCAAGCTGAAAATCTATACTCTGGTATATATATTTTCTAGGTACTAGTGCACTTATTGATCCGTGCTGAAATGTTAGAAAGCCATTAACTATTATTTCCTTTGTGTGTTTTACTCTCGCATAAGTTTCTGTCAAATTAAAACAAATTTGACATACTCGGCTATGAATTTTTGAGCGACAACAACATTGAATTCACTTGCATATTCCTTTCAAAATTTCTGCATAATTGCGTAGTTTCACCCTAAAATTAGAAACAACTTTAAACTTGAATACTACTAAAAAAATCAATAAGTACGCTAGCACCACATTCTGAATTACAAAACCTGCATTTTTAGATGGTTCATCCGTTAAAAAAAAGAACGTCATATTACCGCTGTGTATCCACTAAACGCTCGTCTTTTAACCGTTCATTTGTAATGGTGTTCGGGTCTGTTTTGAATGAATATCGCACTTGAAATTGTCAAGTAGATTTTTATTAAGACCTTTTTAATGTTTTCTCCAATGGATTTTCAATGGTCGCCATTTTTAGTTCACTTACCGAATGTAAAAATCTAATTCCAATTAGTCGAATGTCTAATCGACAAATCGTCACCGATAGCTATTTTAGCGCTGTATTTTCTCTATATTTTCCAATACCCTTCTTTGAAAGATTACTGCTTTTATCCTAAAAGGAAACTATTATTTCCTTTGTGGGTTTTCTCTCGCATAAGTTTTTCTGTCAAATTAAAACAAATTTGACATACTCGGCTATGAATTTTTGAGCGACAACGTTGAATTCACTTGCATATTCCTTTCAAAATTTCTGCCATAATTTCGTAGTTTTCTAGCACACGAAAATATGTGACTTTGTCGGTGTTAGTCTCTACCGAACTCTACTCTGAATATTTAGTCTAGTTGAAATTTTATGTATAAGGTATTTGATTTTTTTTTTTTTTTTACCCGGCAAAAATTGTTGCTTGGGGGTCAAAACTAAAAACAAAGCGGTTGACTATGACAAGTTAAGTCGAATAAAATATCACTCCTACTTTCGGACATGCGCAAATTAAAACATCTCAAAGCTGTTTAATTAACCTTTCGTACTCATTTGTCGGGAGCTTAGGCATTAATGACGCTCGAGGTAAATCCAGCCTAGGGCTAAACGTTCTAGTTTCTATTTTAGTGGATGGTACTAAAGTCATTTTTCATTATAATAAATTATAACATATTATATATTATATAATTGGCGATGTGTGCGCTCTGCTTATCTCAGCACGTTTCCAGTCGTCCTGTACACTGGTATTTAACAATGTCTCCTCAGGAGAGGTGTGGTTGGAGACTGTGCACCTCTTACCACAAAAACTTCACGCGCAGGCACTCCTTCGTAGACATCCATAGTCTGTTAAGCCTTTTCTTTATATATTAAATAATCAATAAAATTCGCTCTGTATTAAAAATGCTATATGAATTAAAATTTATGCATATTTTACTACGTAGGAACGCCGGGCAATTTGCTAGTTATTTTTATATCTATAAAAGTGTGTGTGCACACACACATTTCTCTACGCAATGCCTCTGTCAATTTAAAGTCTACAGACTCTAAATTTGATATACAGGGTACTGAGATTTGGGAAAATCGATGTGATCGGTTTTCGGCAAGAAATTTGTCGATTAAGGGGTCAAAGCTCAACAATTTGACCATTGAGAAGTCTACCAAACTCCTCCGACAATTTTGGGTTTAAACACTTAAAATTTGAAATATAGATTCATTGGACATGGATTTAACTTAAATTTGAGCCCAAAACAAAGTTTAAGGGTGTCATAATAGGGGTCAAATTTTAGAAAAAATTGACCACCCTTAATATTTTTTTAAATCTCAAAATACATCTCCGAATACCCGAGCAACGCCGGACACCCATGCTAGTATATATATATATATATATATATATATATGAAAGTGTCTGTACATTTTCCTACGCAATAACTGTCAATTTTTAGTCTACAGACTCGACATTTGATATACTGAGATTGGGGAACATCGTTGTAATCGGTTTTCGGCCAGAAATTTGGCTGTTAAGGGGTCAAAGCTCAACAATTTGACCTTTGAGAACTGTACCAAACTCCTCCGACAACATTGAGTATAAACACCCTATATTTTAGATATAGGTTCCTTGGACATGAATATAACTAAATAACTTTTTTTTTTTTTTTTTTTTTTTTTTTTTTTTTTTTTTTTTTTTTTTTTTTAGCCCAAAACAAGTGTTAAGGGGTCATAATAGGGGTACAATTTGAAAAATTGACTATATATATATATATATATATATATATATATATATGAACGTGTCTGTACATTTCCCTACGCAATAACTCTGTCAATTTTTAGTCTACAGACTCGACATTTGAGATGTGGAAAAATCGATGTGATTGGAATTTGGCGATTAAGGGGTCAAAGTTCAACGAATTGACCTTTAACAACTCTACCAAATTCCTTTGACAATTTTGGGTCTGCGCACTTGAAATTTTAGATATAGGTTCCTTGGACATAGCTCTAACTTAATAACTTCATGTGAGCCCAAAACAATAAATGTTAAGTGGTCATAATAGGGGTCAAATTTTTTTTTTTTTTTGTGCTCAACATACACCTCCAAACACCCGGGCAACGCCGTGTGTGAGTTATAAATTTTTTTTCTATATTTGAAAAGAAAATACACCTTAGTTATATGGAGTGTGGAATTTGTATTCATCTGCAAAAGATCTATCTAATTTGCATATTTTAAACTCTTTTTAATATCTTAGTTTTTGTTTTCCAGTTTTCTTATGGGGTGATCATCTTTAGTTAACTATTACATGTAATTATGTTCGTGCAGATATTCTACGTGATTTATACCCGCGTAAAATTTGCGTAAAAAAGTTATAGTAAACAAATTTTTCTATATGTATGTATGCGTATATTTAAATTTTCCTACCAACCTCCTATCGTTCTTTGGTCTACAGACAAAAACTCCGAATGTAGGGTATTCGAACCTATGCGAAACTTCATATTTGGGTTTTAGCCGGGGAAAATCGGTATAAAATTGAGATTAAAAATGGAATTTGCCAGGTGATGGTCGAACGACGGCATTACGAATATGCATGAATAACGTTATAGCTTAGCATTGCATCGAACAGGTCTTCATAACTCTGACTTTAACGTTAAAGGAAAAGGTCAATCGTAAACTAAATGTTTTGGTTTCGATTCGCGGTGGTGGCACATGACTTATTTTAACTGTTTTAAATCGTTACTATATATTGGATCCAATATAAGAAATCTGCATTAATCAAAATATATTAAGCGTATTTTATGACCGGGTAATGCCGGGCGTCCTGCTAGTTATATATAATCTTCATCTCTTAAAACTTTGTAATTTGCATAAACATATATTGGGCCCAACTCCCTTCCTGATATACATTAATGATCTTCCAAATCCAATCCTTACATATACCATTCGTAGACATTTATGCTGATGACACTATCTATGGTAGCACATCTAAGACCGTAAAGGACCAAGCTCTCTCCGATTCTCTCGCCTCTGATCTTTAGCATGTGGTACAATGGGGAAAGAGGTGGCTGGTTACTTTTAATGCATCTAAAACCAAGCTTTTATCTTTGCAGCATCAACGCTCTGATTCCCCCATCTGGCATCAATTGAAATGAATGGTTCTCGTCTTGGAGGCCCCGTGTTTTGATAAGCTTCTGGGCTGGACCTTTACTTCTGATTTGAAATGGAACACTTACATTAAATCCGTTGCCAAAGACGCAGGAAAAATGGTGGGATCGTTCTACCGCTCCAGTAGATATCGCTGCAGATGCAATTTATCTATATCGGAGCCAGGTACTTCCAAGGATGGGGTATAGTTGCCACATCTGGGCAGGAGCTGCTAGAAAGATCTTATCCTTCCTTGATAGTTCAAACTAGACTTCGTAAGGGGATGTCATTTTTCTCGTCCATGCAACGTCTCACAGATGTTGCGAGTGTCTCTGATTTATCGTTATTTTCATGGCACTGGCTCTATTGAACTCCAATCTATGCCCCCCCCTCGTCAAACTTTCACAAGAAACGCTCGTCTAGCTGAATACATTATCAATAATTCCCGACACTATCTGTAACTAACGTAGTTTCCATGAACAAAACTTAGAACTGCACGCCTGTAGAACTCTTCTGCTTTCCAGCTGACAATATGGTTGTCAAGTCCAACGTAAACACGTTCTTGATTAGCCGTTCCACTTTACAAATTTACCGAATTTCCATTACTAACGATTACTATATTGTCCAATCTTACTACTGTACAGCGTTAACCCTTATTCTTGAGTGGCCTCTTGATCTTAAGTGGTGATGCCATATAAAAAAAAAAAATAAGGTGCAAAGTGTGTCGCAAAAACTTTCGACACACACCACGGATCCTCACGAGATCGGTAAAGTTTCCGAAACTCGATCCTTCGGATGACAAATATCAAAAAAATTAGCCAAAAAAGTTCATTCCTTCATCCTTAACTGGGAACTTTTCTGCACGGAAGGGTTGCTTTTTTTTTTTTTTTTTCTTTTCCTCCTTCGCGTTATAGGTTCGCGACTGTCTACTACCACTTTAACACCTCTTCACCCAAACTCCATACTGTTTTGATCCCCACCCCCAGGAAACTCCGGGTACCCCCCGCAAGTACAATATTAAACTAAGAATTTCATGATTTCTGCACAGAAAAATAAACTTAATGTCTAATTCGAAACTCTCAAGCAATCATGACCAGTAAGCATAGCATATCTTTACGTGAGCCAACAAACCAGCTACTAAAGGTAGGAATTTTTTTAGTTGGTGTTTACACATTTTACAGTACTGGTAACTAAAAAGTTTTTTTTATTTTGCTAAAAGCTCATTGCGTTACATTAGGTGAATGCCTTTTTCTTTTGTCACTTAAAACTGGAACAAATCGGATTAACAAGCAATTCTCTTGAAACCTGTTATCGTCGAAATTTTAAATTTAATAAAAATCTAGTTATGGTTAATGGCAGCGAACAGGAAAGAAACGATACTTTTCAACTTTTAAAGTCTTTATTTTTTTTCTTTTAATTACGCACCCTCCCTGTAAGATTTTCGTTTATCTGAAAAATTTCACTTGGAAAACCAGATTACATGTGGTTTTAGGAAATCGATAACTGAGAAAATCTACTTAGAATATTAAATATTCATGAGCACTTGTTTATTTCTAAATTTGTTTTCGTTCTTGGTGAAATCTGCGTTGTCTGAAAATTGTAATTGTGCAGTTTACGGATCATGCTATTATCCTTTTTTAGATGGGATTTTCAGGTTAAATTCAATTTGTACTGTGTATTATAAACTAAATGAAAGCACAGAATAGTTAAAGCTCTCCCTCCCATATGAATGGCGTTCTACATGTTTTAGCACCTTTTACTAAACTGCACAAGTACCAAGAAACTTGCATGTATCGTTTAGTGGGAGGAGAGAGCTAAGTGTTGAGTTTGTGTAATTCAACATTTTTAAATGGAAAACTTATCCTTTATGAATACTTTTTTTTTAACTGCTGTCACTACTTGATATACGTGTTAATTTTTATTTCCCTAAGTTCTTCACATTTTACTCGGGAGTTTCTCCCTCCTTAGAATTTCTACTGAAATGGTCATGAAAAACATGGATATGCATTTTCATACATTGGCAGTACGAGTCACTATTGACAGTTTTAAAATATTGGTTTTAGCCTCTTATATTGCCAGATTATAAAGTTAAGATTCACATTTTTCTTAACCTCAACTTGGGAGTATTGAGTTAAATATTTTGGTTGCCAGCATTTTTCTCTCAAACCGTAAAGAGTGAACGTATACTTTTAACTCTCCACGAGAGATTAACCTCTCTGGTTTAATACCACTAGAGAAATGACGAGAAAAGTCTTTGAAATATATATCTTTTCTTTTTTTTTTTTACTTTGGTACTTATACAGAATAAGAACCTTTTTTGTGGGGGGATTCTTTGATAGGTTAATTCAATTTGTACGACATCTTGGGTGAAAGTACAAAATAGTTTTAAGAACACTTCTCCCATCTTATGTATGCGTTTCTAAACATTTCCGCACGATCCGTATTTTGCATAAGTTCCATATACTTGAAAAATTTTAATGTTAAGACTAAGTTTTCTGTTTTTATTTTCTAGTCTGCAAATATAGTTTAAACTTGCACTTTAATTACACGCTTTAAGCTTTATGAAATTTTAAATCCTCTTAAACTAGAAGTTTACTTGGCCTATATTTTATATACTTGGCCTATATTTTATACACTCTTTCATTTCTCCAAGAATGTATCATGGCTCTGTATCTATATTTAGGTAATATTAAAATGTCCTAAAAATGGCTGCCATTGAACCATTAAACAAAATTATTTTATAACCGTTTAGTTCAACTAACTTAATGACCAAACACTACCGTAATTATAATCCTGTCATTAAGGTATTGTTTGTTTATTCAATTAATGATTTGACATAAATGTTAAAACTTTATAAGCTAATTTGATTATCATTTTAATGACAGCCATTTTAATGCTAAAACTTTAATATAATCATCCGACGCGTTTCCAGCTCAACACTCTTAAATTTTATGCTACTTAAAATTAAAATAATGGGAAAACTTCAGAAATTATCCATTGTGATGCGGGGGGGGAGTATTGGCTTACACAAACGTCTACGGAAAACAATCCAGTACTTAAAACTAATTTTAATCAAATGCGACAATCACCATGAACTTCAAGGAAAATAATTTGGACTCCTTTATTTTAACTAAGGTAACAAAACTTTAGGATGTACTCATGCGGAGAAGACTCCATGTTTTTATATAGTATTTTTCAACTTGAGTTAAGGGTGTTTTTTTTTTTTTTTTTTTTTTTTTTTTTTTTTTTAATCGAATCTTCTAAATTGGATGAAAGTACAGAATAGCTGCAATACGCGAGTATAAAAGGTTAAACACGCATATTTTTTTTTCTCCGGCTATCGCCTGACAAAACAACCTTGGGGTAGCGAGAAAAGCCAACATGGCTATCGCCGCACACTTTAATACGATACATTAACATACAGAACTCTATACTTATTTTCATGGCAAGTGCTCATCTGAGCTTCAATCTATGCCCCCCCTCCGTCAAATTTGCGAGAAAAACACCAGCTGAAACCACTCAATTTCCCCCCACTTTATTTGTACCTAAACGTGGATTTCATGAAAAAGCTTTCTTAGAACTGCAAACCTGTGAAACTCTGGTCCGTTTACCTGCTTTCCATCTGACTACAATGTGGTCGTCTTCAAGATCAACGTAAACAAGTTCTTGATGAGTCGTCCTTTTAAGTAATCCAATTTACCAAATTTCCACTGCTAACGATTACGATATTGTCTTGACTACCGTACACTAATTAACCCTTATCCTCGAATCGCTTGTGGACCTTGATAAGTGGTGACTCCTTTGTGTTACAAAAACTGTCTAATCCTCTGTCTACGTTCATACCCATTAACTCTCTCAGATACTAACCCTTTCTCAATATTAGAATACTAACGACAATATTTTTGTTTTATAAATGTTAGACTGATTTTTGTCATGGTTTCCACTGTAATTGCAAAAGAACTATCGTTCAAGTTCTGCGTGTTAGCAGAATTTGCTTTTACCAATTGAAAGAAATTGTGGCGATTATAGTTAACAAGATTAAAAACTTGCCAAACCATCAAATTGGTGTTACTGGCCGGTTTTAAACTCTTGGAAAATGTTCAGCTTCATGATAGTCGTTCCAAAAGTAAGTTCTATTGACTCGACTAAAACGTTGAAGACTAGAGCCTCTTGTGTCTCAATTCTTATTCATGGTTATGTTTAATGCATTTGTCAGCCTCTTTTGATGGCTCTATCGTAAAAATTCGAAGCGTGCTTTATCACTAGCATCTCTGTCGCCACTCTGGAATCCGACCGATTTCCTAACTGTGCTCCTATCAACTGCATAGGCTTCAACAGTTGCCGAATGAATGTTAATAGGTTCGATTCTTCTGTAGGAAAGAATTCAATAATGCATCTCTGCTGACATGCGTCTTTGGTAGGGTTACTTAGTTTCACACCGTTAATATCTGCCTAAAAGATGAAACTTTTAGGTCATGAAGTTCAGTCATAAATGTAATCTCCAAATCCACTTAGGAGGAAAAAAATAGAGGCATTACTTCATAACGTCCTTATGTATAAAGAAGTGTTAGTCTTGCTTAACCGAATGGCTATAGATTGTTTTTAAGATGCAAGTTTATATAAAACTTGCCCTTGTCTGAATTAAACCACCATCGGACTTGGTTAGTAGCCTGGTCCCCTCGCCAATCTTTCACATAAACACCCGTCCAGCTGAAACCACTGTCAATAATTTTCCCCACTCTTTATCTGTGCCTAAATCAAAATGCAGATTCCATGAACAAGGCTTCTTTCTTAGAAGTGCACGCCTGTGGAACTCTTCCGTTTGCCTGTTTCCCACCTGACTACAACTTGGATGTCTTCAAATCCAACAAGTAAATTCCTGATGAACTTAAGACACTTTATCAAATCTCCAATACTAACGATTACTACGATACTATCCCATTTATTACTGTAGACGCAATAACCCTTATGCCCGAATGACTTCCGGGCCTTGCTAAATGGTGACCACCATATATAACGTCTATTGAAAAAAAAACTGGTCGCTTAAAATAAGCGACCACCTCTAAGAAATTAGATCGCCATTGTCTTTGACGAAATCGTTTCTCAAAGTAACGAGACTTTTTGAATATTACAAGTCGCCAAATACTTGGAACTAGTAGGTCGATAGAATATTAAATTTTCTATAGTTTAAAGTTTTTACTTTCTTAACTATACTGGCAATTTCTAAAATAGCACTTGTAAGAAATTGGTGTCCAGATTGTAATTACGGAGTCAATCCCGTAAATGACCGACACCGTTCATGATTTGAAAGCCATTTTCTTTAATGGCAATTTTCTTTAATCTAACGTTTCGCAAGCCGATTTAGTTTGCCTTTTTACATTTTCAGGGCCTTCAAATCATAACTAATTTCAGCAATTTCCGGGACTAACTCCGGATTCCTCGCCAATTGACGGAACTGGCTTCGTAAGTAATTCTTTAAATGCCCATTCATTAAAAGTAGGAAAACAAATCGACACTAATTCTGGAGCTCTTCCTATTATAATTTATTTTTCTTGGCTTCTTTACGATTTAAAAAAAAAAAAACTACAATATTTATAGGAGAATGACTTTATCTCGATCTGTAGTTAAAGAATTGTATCAGCAACGCTGAAATTTTGAAAATGCAGTCCTTTGCAGACTGATATTAAAGAACCTGTCTTCTAGTATGTTTCTATACTCAAAACGTTTCATTTTTCATTTATGAATATCTACTTCAAAAACAACTTCAACTTATGTGTACTAAAATACCTTCCTGTAATATTTTGTTGCATCATTATTCATTCGATGTTTAAAAGATCTACATTCACTTTCCAAAATTGAACCTGATCGCTTAGTTTAGATTATCCAACACGAGTATAATCATACTTAACTTTTTTAGATTGACTCCCGTTTTAATTTTACAAATGCTTTCGTTTGCCATGAATTTCATCTAATTTTGAAAGGTATTATCAAATTAGGATTCTAGTTCTGAATTTTTTTTATACTAATTGGATATCTCCGCTAGACAGGCCGATTTTAAATTCCGTTTTTGTGAGGTTTGAATTTAGATCTTGATGTTTTTTCTTAATAGCATGTCTGAAGAAATAACATTATTGGTAGATATTTATACTACCCGTTGCTATTCTAAATAGACTTTCTTGTAACGTGAACAAATATTTGTGCAATTAACTTTAAATATTCCAAATTCAATATGGCCGCCAGACGTAATAAAACTAAATTTTCAGAACTGGCGAATACATTCTAATTACGGTAAGGAAATTGTTACCATTATAGCGACACAAAATATCTATTATAGAGAATTAAAAATTTTTTTTACTTCTGCTCACCATAAACGAGGTACATTGCTACTTGGACATAAAGGCTTTTTCATATGAACCATGATTTGGGGGACTGTAATATGAGCGGTATGTTGGTTTACAGGACTTTTAAACTTCTGCATATCGGAGAAGCAGAAGTGAATTCCAAAGTTTAGTAATCCGAGAGAAGCTATTAGTAAGTTTTGTTAGAGGTATGTACGTCGCAGAGGTACAAGTGCAATGTGTTCATCAAAACTTTTTACATTAAAATGCATCAAAAAGGCACAGGGATAGATAATGGCGATGGACAGAGGTTTAAGCTTCGGTGATAGTGTAGTATGTATTGGATTGAACTTGCAGTTCAGCCTGGCTTTGCTCGGGCCCTATGTACCGTCCATAACTTAATGTACATATATTAAAAATTTGGACTCTTGTCCAGGTAATCTACATCTAAAATTTCCAGTGTTTAGATCTAAAACTGGAGTTTGGTAGTCCGCAAAGGTCAACTTTGACCCCCCTGGCAGCCAAATTTTCGCCCCAAAACTGAAAAAGCTTTCTGCATGTCTGGATACTCTTTCTGTAAAATTTCAAATGTTTAGACCCAAAATTGGCTTAAGTTTGCTAGAAACTGCAAGGGTCAAATCTTTAACTTTGACCCCCTTGGCAGCCACATTTTCGTCCAAAAACGATTAAAAATCATGCCCCATGTCTGAATACCCTTTATGTAAAATTCCAACTGTTTACGTTTTACAGTACTGATAACTAAAAAGTTTTTATTTTGCTAAAAGCTCATTGCGTTACATTAGGTGAATGCCTTTTTCTTTTGTCACTTAAAGCTGGAACAAATCGGATTAACAAGCAATTCTCTTAAAACCTGTTATCGTCAAAATTTTGAATTCAATAAAATCTAGTTATGGTTACTGGAAGCGAGCAGGAAAGAAACGATAGTTTGCAACTTGAAAGTCTTTAAAAAAAACTTGACCTCTCAGCCAAATTAAACTTTGACGCCCCCCCCCCCCCTCCCGTGCATTTGTGGTGGGCTCAAATCAAGTTGAGTTTAATCCATGTCCAAGGAATCTACATCTTGAATTTCAAATGTTTGGACCCAAAATTGGTAGTTTTCAAAGGTCAAATCGTTGAACTTTGACCGCCTTGACAGGCAAATTTCTGGCTGAAAATCGATTATTTTCCCAAATCTTATTATTATTACTCTTTGTCAAATCTCTAGTCTGTAGACTATTTGGTAGGGAAATGAACAATTTCACTTTTAATTTTTATTTCGGACTATTAGTCTCATCTTTATTAGTTGTTGTTATTGATCTTTTTATTGGTACACAACGTTTCGGCCAACTTCCTCTGGCCTTCGTCAGGTGGTAACCGCGACGGATAGGAACTTCGAATCTCCTAACTGCATTCTCAGCCATCACTGCCATCCGTAGTTGTCGTCTCACCACATTTTTTATCAATTAACCTGGCACGCTTTGGGTGGGATTGAAACCGCTATCTTCAGACAATGTTCATCTGGAACCGTAGAGATTCAACGACTCTATCAACTGCACCATTTAATAGTTCAAAATAAAAATAAAAATTAACATATAATGCTCATCTCAAATGAATTCCAACTAAGGAATAATATATATATATATATACCAATCGGTACGGACCCGACTATGAAAGATCAGATAATAAACGTGGATTTATAAGATCAAAGAATCCAACCTTGATCGCCCTTCGGGGCCCGTGGCGCAGTTGATAAACGTTGAATCTCTACGGTTCCAGATGAACATTGTCTGAAGATAGCGGTTTCAATCCCACCCAAAGCGTGCCAGAGGTTAATTGGTCAAAAATGTGAGACAACTCCGGATGGCAGTGATGGCTGAGAATGCAGTTAGGAGATTCGAAGTTCCTATCCGTCGCGGTTACCACCTGACGAAGGCCAGAGGAAGTTGGCCGAAACGTTGTGTACCAATAAAAAGATCAAAAACAACTAATAAAGATGAGACTAATAGTCCGAAATAAAAATTAACATAATGCTCATCTCAAAAAATGAATTCCAATTAAGGAATAATACATATAAATTTCACTTATTTATTTTTATTTATATATATTGCATTTTCACCTCAAACAAGGCACAGTGACCCATTGTAGGAGCTACTATCAGGGACGTACTTTGCAGGGATACTATGTAGGGAGTTTAGCAGCAAGGTCTGTTCACATTATATTTCAACTTCATGGTCGATACAGTTGGAAGCAGGAACTCTGAAATGAATTCCAAAGTATAGCAGTTCTGCGGAGAAACTTAGGTTTTCTTATATCTAGGAATCTCTATTGGTTAGGGGTGGGCCTTGGTTTGTCGGAAATTACATCGAGGTAACACGAAGACTTGTAGTTCGTCAGAGCCTCCATTATTAAAATACTTGTAAAACAGGCAGAGGCCAGCAGCAGATGCACCAGCCCAAATATGACAATACTCCATACATGGGCGAATGTTGGCCTTGTAGAGGTACAGAATACTTTCAGGCATAAGTAATTTTCTAGCACCCTTGGCAATGCTCTTGATGTATCTGTTCCAACTCGTGTTCCCTGTGAACATTAAGCCGAGGAGTTTGAGCAAAGTACTTTCAGGTAAGTTATTTTCAGACAGCTATTTGTGGTCGAGAAGGCTTTTTGTAATTAAAGGAAACGTGCTTAATCTTGGCAGAACGTTACCATCCATTTTTGACCCCATTCCACTAGACTGGAGGTCTTCCTCTAGGGGTTTTTCCATCACTTTGGAAATGTGTTCATTCGTTTTCCCCTCGTGCCTGTTATAGAGCATAGTGTCATCGGTAAATATACCCATCTCGGTCCATTTTTATCGGGAGGTCCTTTATAAATATCGAATAAAGGATCGACCCTGAGGTACACCTGCATCTATCACAGATGTACAACCATCGAGGACAACCTGGATCCTTATTTAAGGATTTAATTATATTGAGTATTCTAGTAATGATCTGATTTTCAGAAGACCATCGTGCTATATCCTGCCAAAAGCCTTAGATTTATCTAGGGTTACTGCCCTACTCTCTCCTGCCTCATCCTGTGCATGGTATATGCATTCAGATTAGTTTTATCTGCAGTAGCTTGCCTAAATCCATGTTGGTGGTCAGACAGAAGTTTAGCAACTGTAAGGTGGTGGTCTAGAGCTTAATTATGGACTCAAATGTTTTGGCAAAAAGAGTGAGGCTAATGGGGGCGATAATTTAATGGCGGTTTTCCAGCAGTCGGGAAAGCAAGATTCGTTAAGGCATTTGAGTTTGGAGAGAACTGGAGCAACCTCAGCAGAGCATTTGTTTTAGTACAGCCGAGATTAGATCAGGTCTACATGCTTTTGAGGTGTCTAGGTTTTTATATCATGTACTTGAAGGGGTGGTTTTCAGATCATCTAGCATAGTTTGTCAAAGGATAATCGGGAATGGTCAGCTGGATCCAAAGTAGTTTGAGCCAAACTGACGAGCATGTTAGCTTTGATTTTTTTTTTTTTTTTTTTTTTTTTTTTTTTTTTTCCTTTCCCCCTTATCTATTACTTTATTACACTGTTGTAGATTTTCCAGAAATCATAAATTCCCAATTTCTGTGCTTCAATGCGTTTTCTGGATTCGGTATATTCTCCTTGCTGTTGCAACTTTCTTAAAATTACTTCTAGCTTCTATAAACATTTGTCTGTGGTATGCATGTTGCCTTTGAACAATGACAGCTGCACAAGATTGGGAACAGTGGAGTTTATTATAGAACTTGTGTGTGAGAACATGCGCTTCTGTTGCTTTGAACCATTCAGTGGTCTCATTTGTGCACGGTTCCATAGGAAGAACAAAGATATTTCCCCATGGAGCATCTCTGATCTCTAATGGCATCCCAGTCAGCCTTATTGTAATACCTTGTCTTAAATAATGGCTCTTCAACTTGAGGATAAGCATTTTACTGCATGATCCGCATTTCTAGGTAATGGGCATTTGTTACACAATCCTCAGAAATTGTTAGAAATAGATCCAGAAGTGAGGCTTTTTAGTCCTGACGATTTGGGAGATGGATCAGGAACGTTACTGTCTGTCAAGGAATATAGAAAAGTGATGTGATTTATTAGTCTTGGGTCGAGGGAGAGCAATACTTTAAGTATAAGTAGCTAACTAATGTTGAAAAATTAGTCTAAAGCCTGGTCATCTGATTCTAGTTTAGATTTCTTCATGGGGAGGGTGTTATGAATGCACTCCAAGTCCATACATGTCTGTCAGTCCTTACGACAGTGGAAGATAACCAGACACGCAAGAGAGGATGAAAGAGTGCACGTTACTTTCACAAAGTGCTAAGATATTTGGAGTTTGCTAGAAGTGATTCTATATCTAAGTTAGTTCTAAATCCATGGATATTTGTAAATGCTTGCTTCAAGGGAGGAGGCGAATCGTTCAAGTGTCTGGTTTGATCATTATTTTGGATTGAGCTGTCATTTAATTTTATTTCTTAATTTTAGTTTAAGATGAGGTGTGCATAGCTACCATCATGCAACACAAGTAGATCAGCCAACTCCTCCACAGAAATGTGGCCTCAGAAATGCCCCTCCCAGAGGTGAGTGCAGGGTACCTTTTCATATGCAACATGACACTACAAACCTGATATTATACAACTGATGATAGAGCAGCCGCTCTAAGCGCTACCAAAGATTTGGGGCTCCTGTACTGTCAGTTGGAAATAGCAGCCAGCAACTGTCAACCCGGTACTCTAAAACCTGTCGGACAAGTGGCTCTGTCTAATCATGTTAGCACACATGGTAAACAAGCATCTCCAAAATGCCCAGCTTCAGGGGAAGGGAATGAGGCGGATGCGGGGGGGGGGCTGCATTCATTACCCTTGTCAGGAAACGAGGCTAGACACTGAGTGTCTGTGTCCGTGGTTGCACCTCTGCTCCTGACTAATAGGCAAAGGAGTATGGAAGCCAGGCGATAGAGGAGCCGATCTCCTTAAGCAGTTTAGGTTTGCAAACAGCTGATTTGATAGTAACCAGCTCATAGGTTGTCGACCAGGACTGAGGCCTCCCTCCCCCATTTGTATGAGGTCAGTGGCACAGGTTTACATATTTTTTCCTTCCTAGATCGATGACCTGACCAGATCTATGGGCCCCTTAGCACAGAAAGGGTTATCCCTGTGCCTGGTTTCAAAACCAGGTATTTCTATGCCCCACCCCCGCATGGGTAGATAGGATTAATTCTAATCAAAGATAATTAGTATCTGATTTGAAGTTACATTCCTCAAAATAGAATTAAGATTGGAAGGTGTGGATTATTTTCGGGTGGATGTGAACATGGGGTGCACATTTAAGATTAATATCTACTAGGATTCAGCAAAGATTAAATGATTTGGAATAATACACTGGAAAATTATAGTATAGTTAGGGTATGATTCGAAATATGCTTTAGGTGTTATGTAAAGACACTCACCAGTACTTTCATCCATCTAAAGGAAAGATAGTTGCTACTTATAGATCACTTTAAATCTAAGTATGAACTATAGATAATAAGTATCTATTTTCTAGATAAGCTATAGAACATATAGGTTAAGCTAATGCATGCCTTGGCAATAGAAATCTATAGATGTTTAGTATTTATCGATCTTCAAGGTCAGTCTTCTGAAGTTAAGGACCGGGAGCTACACACCCTCTCCCAAGGTACGTGTGAAGTATGTGACTTTATAGCAGCTGGGGGAGAGGAGCAATTGATTATTTGTCCAATTCGAACAGGAAAGATAACTTACAAGAATACCTAATATGCATTAGGGTGTACAGGGATTTGGGTATTGTTTAATAGCATAAGGATTCGGAATACTGCTTGCCTCCAAGACGACTGTTTTGTATGATAAAGTAACTAGCCCTTTTAACTCTACATTTAGAAAATTTATGCCAGTTACTTTATCATTGAAGTAACCATATACTACTAATATATGCCTTATATTTAGATATGCACCTCGTCAAGGAATAATTCATGATCAAGACTGGAGTACCAGTAATTAAGATCAGGAAAGCAAGTTTAGGTGAATAAGCAATAACTTTACAATACTTAGTAATTAAAAAGTAAGACTTTTTTTCATGAAAGTTGACTAAACATTATGTTAAGCTAGATTTCTATTTTCAACCTGTGGTCAGTACTTCATGAGTTTTTTTTTGTGGATTTTTGGAAACTTCTATTTAAATCTTATCTGAGCAGGAAATAACGATGGGAGATTAAATTTACGCACATTATGCTACAACTTTACAATAATGGTCTAAACCAATCAGGTGGACATAGCTAGCAAGGCCGTTTGCTCTGTTTGAGAGAAATATTTAAGAAATGGGAAGTTGTGGTTCATTGTCATACTCGGGAATCGAGTCCAGGCACAGTGTCTCAAGCGAATCCCTCAACTGTAGCAGCACCTGGCTAATAAAGGACAAGTATTGAAGTTGGGCGAGCCTACCTACTCTAACGTAATTTTTTATCAAGAATAGGCGCTCTATTTTGTGTCTTTTAGATTTGAAAAAGCCGTTTGAAACTGGTTAAAAAAGGAATAAAAATGCAATATTAATGCATTAAAATACAAAGGCTAAGGTTAAGGATACATTTAAACTAGTTAATAATGTATACTGCAGAAGAAAGTTAGCGTTTTTTTGTTTTTTTTTCCCCCCTCCCCCCCAAGTTTCCCGTTTTGATGGATGACTGTTTTAATTAGATATTCAAAACACAGAAACAGGACTGGCTTTTTTAGTGTTTGGAATTTAAATCAAAATGAAATAAGATTGCAATGCACAACTGTTTGCGATATTAAACACTAGTGGATTTCAAGAATTAAATAAGTAGAAAATGGCTTATCTTGTCTCAGAATAAAAAAAAAAAAAAATTCCATGCTTCTCTGGTCGTAGCGCAAAAGAAAGGAATTACTCTAAAAGGGAGACTAGTGGAGGCACTATCCCAGATGTGTCAACAATACTCGATGCATAGGCGAATGGTGGCTTTGTAGTGATACAGGATACTCGGGTGTTAGTAATTCCTAGCAGAGTAGATCGAACTCCTTATTTGCATCAGCCTTTGCAATGTCCTCAATGTACTTGTATTCGTCAAGTAATACTGTATGACTGAATATTTATTCAATAAAAAAATTTCTAAATAATGCAAATAAAATGTCTACAAACTGAAGGCAGTCACTGTAGGATAAAGACTTCCAGCATGTACACCCCTCTAGAAATAAGCCTCTTTAATTCAAGGAGTTTCCAAGAATTGCTGTACAAGGTAAACCTTAATTTCAGACCCCCACGCCTGTAATTTTGTGGCAATTAGGAGTCTTAATTCGATTCTACTTCGTGTAGAACAAGTTAATCCTTGAACTGGAACCTATTGATGCTTAAGTCAGTCTGAAATGTTTTGAAATTATTTGTAAACATTAACTTTATTACACAAGTCAAGTTTTATCTATGTAAATGTCAATCTGTAAATTTTTGCATCATGCCGCATACTATATAAGTTGACATTGTGTTACTAATATGCCAAATAAGGGCATGCAGACTGCAGAACTGAAAAAAATATTTTCCTTATACAATTAATATAGATTCCATGAACAAAGTTTTCTAGAAACTGCACGCCTGTGAACTCCGTTTCACTGCTTTCCAGCTGACTACAATATGGTCGTCTTCAAATACAACGTAAACAAGTCCTTGATGAGCCGTCCCCTAAAGTAATCCAATTTACTAAATTTCCATTACTATATTATCCTATAGACTGCCATACTCATTAACTCTTATCCTCGAATGACCTCCGGGCCTTAATAAGTGACTCCTTTGTTAAAAAAACTTATTTACAGCTAGAAATCTTCCACATGCTTTAATTTTACTTTCCTATATTGAATAGCCTAAAAAATGGTCCATGCACCCATTTTCCTAGATTCACAGAATCAATATCTCCTATATTCATGAAATTAAATCCACACACACCCATCTCCAGTCGGACACAAGACTAAAAACAGCCGCCATACAGTTCCGATACTGTTATGCTTGTAAATACCTGATGCATATTTTCGGAAATTATTAGTATGTTTAATTCATCTGTATTTTCTATCTTTTGTTTGGTCTAAAAGATCTAACAATCCTAAGATAAGTAGTACATTCCACTCTGTCGAAACCATCTATTAATACTCTTTCCCGCCATTCACCAGGAAATCTTTGTTGGAACCACGTCTCAAAACAAAAGCGTTTCATTTACTGATGTTATCACCCGTCATTACTCGCTTTCTCATGTAAATAATCATTGCTCTCTTCTGATTTCATAAGCGATTTAGTTGCATATCTCTGGATAAATGATTACACTTGCTAAAGTTTACAAAATCAATTTGCTCCCCCCCCCAAAAAAAAATGGCATCCGTTCGTACAACATAGCAAACTGCATTACATATAAAAACTTGTATGAATTGGTTTCTTCATATTTTGCTTATTTGATTGTCAAACATTTAATAGCAAGTTGCATGAAAATCCAGGTGGTAATTGCCAAATTGCTTTCATATGCGTGCATACATTTTTATTTTTTATTTATATTATTTAGTCTTATGTTCGTTTGATTAATTTGTAAATAACCTCGTTAAACGCATTGTTCGAATGGAGGCATCTTGTGAATTTGTTTTTAATAAGACTTTCACACGCAATCATTTTCTGTATTGAAATTTCGTACTTATTTTTCTTTCATACTTTTTCATATTCTATGGCAACAAATTAAAATTTAATGCTTTTCCTTGCGCTGCCAGCAAGATGCAAATTATCTTTGTACATTTTTCCCTTCTAAATTAACCCTCACCTTTCCAGCTGCATTTGAGAAAATCATTTTTTTCTGTTAAGTTCCGTTTCCCTTCTCTTACCGAGGGTTGAAAGATCAAGCCGTGCAATCAAATCCAAGTAGCAGGGGCGTCCAGCATTGCCCAGTTATAAAACGTGCTTAAATATATCTACAGTTATGCAGGTTTCGTATTAGTCAACAAGCATTATTATCCGGCCTTGCTCGAGGGTTGCTTTGCCTTTATGCTTATTTTGATCTGCATCTTTTGGGAATTCCAAAATTTTTTGTAATAAATTATTTTAGTAAATTTCGGTTATATTGACACCTTACTGATCAACGTAACCCCCCACACACACAGTGGATGCAACGTGCCAGCAGCAATCCAATTTCTGATCCCCTCCACCCCCTAGCTATTCTTCCAGCTAAAAACCAACTACTTCCAAGGTTTTGGAGGCCATGATGCCTTGAACTGTATATGAAAGAAATCACAGGATCAACATAGATTATCTATTAGTAAGAATTTGGTTGTTGCTGTATAGTTCTACAACTAGTCAACTCTCGAAAAATTCCTTATCTTATGTTACCGGGCATACTACTTGTGCTTAGTTGTTGGGGGCCCTGTTTTATTAAACCGACATAAACCTCTAAATCCCATTTTCACTAAATGTGTAGACTTTTGCCTGATCTTCAGGATCAGTTGCTTGTTCAATAGACGTTCAAAAATGTACTTTTGCACTGTTAAAAAAACAAATTTTCAAGTCTTATAAAATGCTTTGCAGTTAATGAAGAAAATTAAATTTACACGAGTTTAAACCTACAGACCACGTCATGCAAAAAAAAACAAAAAAAAAAAAACGCTATCAACCTACACACAGTATAAATTTTCACGGTCCGTTCTATCATTGTTGCTAAGTAACGACAGGGAAAAAATGGCTTTACCAATAAATTAGCGGTTTCAATTATCGGGGGTATTCTGAGACAAATCTTAACTAGGATCTCTCCCAGACTAATACACTAATTTTCTGTAAATTTTAAAGAAAATCTCTTCGGCCGTTTCGGAGTCTATAAGGAACTTTTTTCCTTCTCGATTTTATATAATTGTAGATATTTCCTATTGTAACCGATAGTCCTTTCAAAAGTAAAAAACGAGTAGTGCCATCAGTTAATATCGAAACCAAAATTTTAAATGAGAACATTTAAAAAAAAAAAAAAAAATGGGTTATTAAAAAAAAAAAACAGAACAAATAAAAAGGAAGGGGTAAAGAGCAGATAAGAAATACGGAGACCTTTTTATAAATATATAAAAAGGTTATATATGCGTGTCATGGTTTATATTATAAAAATAACTTTTTAACTGCCCTCGTGGGGAGGCAAATAGACATAAGGTTGGTTTCTTATGTGGAGGGAAAACCAGCTCCCAAGAAAGGGCACTCTGGGTCTTAACAAAAATAAAATGTATGAATCTTGGATTTTTTTTTCTCCATTAACCGAATTCAAACAAAATGTCCGGACAGTAGTTAATTTTTCTAATTTTATAGATACTTATTAAGCATGAAGGAGAATTGATAATTTTGTCAGTTCTGATTGTGATTCATGTTCAATTAGGCAGTGAAAAAGCTTTTAATAGGATCTATTAGGTCCTAACGGTTGATGTGTAGGCAAAATGTTGCATACATTGGACTATGAAAGTTTGTATGAATCTGCATTATACAACTTTGTGGGTCTGCTAGATTCTGTTGCCCTTCTTGCAGGAGGGTCAACAGGAAAGAATGAAAACATCCCTAAGTGAAAATGGTCTTATGAAATCGACTGGACTCTTACTTGGTGCGCACACACAGGTCGTCAGTCTTTGATCGTCAGTACTGATCAATTGAAAACTGACACTATTTAAATGAATTGCATGTTTTTTCTTTGCTTGCATTATGCTAGATGTAAAGAATTTGGAATATAATCATCTGATAATTTTAGAGAATCAATTAAAGTGTAATATAGTATAATCGTGTTGACACACCATTTTATCTTGCTGAAGATCATTTGAGAATACCAGACGCTGTATGTAGAAAAACTATGCAAAAGTTCTTATGAATGAGTTATGCATGCGACTGGGGAACCTGCTTGTGAATTTAATACCTAAGAAACTTTCAAAGTTTTTTACGCTATCAAGGAAAAATTCCACGCTAGGCATCAAAGTGAAATTAGTTCTGTCATTACTTCTACAAATTCTATTTAAGTTGCATTTTTCAAATGCATAATTTTTCTAGTAAGTCACGTAGTACACTGCAAATGTTCCCTATTAAAAAAGGTACAAATAGGGTTTCAAAAGTATCAGAAAGGTGCCAATGAAACTCTAAAAAAAAACGCATGTCTAAGCAAAATATCCCCACCTACCCTTTATTAATGATAGGTCTTTATTTGGTAAATACTGTTATACTTGCTTTTTGAATTTTATTAAATTTTAAGTTCTATTGTATATTTTCAACATAGGGAGATCTTATTCGTTGATTTGCATGCCTGTGTTTTTGTTTGTTTTTTGTTTGTTTGTTTTTTTACTTAAATCGTGTATTAGTAAATATGTTTGGAAATAATGTCAACTTTTGCTTTAATAAACACCCTTCAACAAGTAGCATCAGATTTAGGGCTTTCACAAAACGAGTGACACCAATCTGCTTTCTTAGGATTTGTTTTTCTTTTGCCTAGCGTAAGGCAAGCTTTTTTATGGACAAAGCTCTATTGTTTTTGCAAGACAACTTATTCACTAAGTTTCAAATCCAATGTAAACAGATTTGTAACTCCACAAGTAATGGAACTCTATCCATTCCATTAATCAATCTATCCTATCATGAGGTTCTTTAACTAGTTAATAATCCATCTTAAGTCTTGATGTTTCCTTTCAGTAAAAGGAAGTTTCCCTTTCGAATAGTTCTACCTTAAACTATTAAAAGTGATTAGTCTGCAGCTTCAACTCTGATTACTAAGTGCACTTTAAGTGTGACCGTCATGCTGAGTTCGGCTTGTGATAGTTAAACTGATCATGATAGATCAAAAAGATTTAACAGTAATGGCTATTGTCAATCAAAACAAACAGTTTTTAGTTTCTTTGATTTGGAATTAAGATCATATTCTTGATATTAGTTCTCCGATATCTTTAAAATTCTTTATAGAAAGGTATAAGATACTTACATGAGGGACCACCTAAAGATTGTCGGCATCCTAAGTGTGGCACTAACTATATTTGAAATCTGACTTGCTACATTGAACTTTGACACCCAAATTTCTGGCCGAAAACTGATTTCAAGATTTTCAAATCTTGATACTTATGTCAAATTTCGAGTCTGTAAACTGAAAATTGACAGTTTGGTAGGGAAATATGTACTCACAAATTTCACTTTTATAGATATAATACTCTGCTGGTTTCTTTTCTGGTCGTCCATATGTTAAAAAAAAAAAAAAAAAAGGCCAAATCAATTTCTGAAGGCCAAGCTGCTAAAGAGCAAACTCGCAAAATTTGACTTTTAAAAAGAGGCAACCTTGACAGAATGACCTCCCTTTGTAGCCTCATTTTAAAAGTATGATTGTAATTGTGAGAAAGGAATTCTTAGTAATTTTGGTATGCAGTTCGTAAGTTGGCAGAACCCCACATGAAAAGGAAACCTTAAAAAAAAAAAACGAACAGAAAATGATCTGCAAAGAGGTGCTGGACTGAAGGAGTAAATTAAAGATTTAATTTGTATTGAACTATATAGCATGTTACTTTCTGAGTATTTATTAGTACAGTAATTATTTGCATCAGTTGTAAATTTAAAATACACTTTTTCAGAAATTTTTACTTATTTGCAGGCTTTTTGGAAAAAATTTGCCCTATCCAGAAAAAATATACATTCTCATAAGTTCTGCTAGCTTAGATTATTTGCACTACTTTCCCCATCTTGGATGTTAAATCTTCTACTGATATAACATTTAAGTGAATCTTGTGGAACTTTGTCAAACTCCAATCCATATAGATTCCAAAGTTCGATACAATGGGTTTACATTACATTGGCCAAAAGAGTATAAAAAAAACATTAAAACATGCAACTTTTAAACTTCCAGTAGATATAATATTTTAATATATATCCAAGAATATACGAACATGAAACCCTTAAATAGTGTGAACCTTTAAGTGATTAGTTTCTGGATTAGGGTATGACCTTAAAATGCATTCTGTGGGAGGCTTCAATTTGAGTTTGTGAAATGGGAGTCGCCTTAATTGTCATTACTGATCGGTGAGCAACGGATGCAAATAAATGACTGTCAGGATCCCATGTAAGAGCTGAATAGAATTATTTATCAAATGTACTGAATATTTGAAAATAACGTATTTTTGCATTAAAAAAAAATAGCCAATGTTTTACAATAGCACAAAACTTTATAAAATAAAAACTTGAAACCCTACATGTCCAGAAACTAAATTTAGTTTGGGTTTCTAAATGTAAACAAAGGTTGTAATATTGAGTTTCAGGTGTGTAGTTGTAATAATTTACAACTATCAGGAATTTCTGAAATTGACTGAGAAACCCATGATTTTTCTGCCTGCTATGAAGCATAAAATCTCCATATTGTCGGTCTGGACTGAGCAAACAGCTGTTGCTGGGGTCACTGTACAAAATACATTGTCTCCTTGACATCAGTCCATGCAGTCAGTTTATCTTGAAGGAGATTTAACTTTGTGAAAGCAAACTGGCCTAGCCTTATAATAAGGCCTTAAAAGGATTGGCAATCTTTCAGTGGACTCTAAAACTGACAGTTTCTCGTTTGTGTGCTAAGCAGCCTGGAAGAACATCCAAAAAGTTGACTGAAGTCTGCTAATCTTAAAACTTGTCTCACTAGCATTACACAAGCAGATATGAGACTTGGACGAGTAAAGACCACGAGCTACCAGTGAACATCTTCATGGACATGAACTAACAGAAGAATAACATGTCTGTTTCCTGTCATCTCTCTTAACCTCTTGGGATGGGAGGGAAACCAAACTACATCTGATCTCAGCTAGAGAATGAGTTTACTCCTAATTAGATGGAAACCCTTTCTTCCGGGGTCATCCTACTCTGGACTCTGAAGCACCTTGCCTCCAGTGGAAAACTCGAATTCTTAAAGGGAATGGGGTCGATCAAAAGTTCCTATGTCTAGATTGGCCTACAAAACTCTTCCAAATATTAATGGAGACGATCATGATGGAACTCTTCCTTGCCTTTCCTATATTTCCCAAGTGGTGCAAAAATTCAAAATACTGTGTCGGAATGGATTTTGTCATGACCACATACTTCAAACACTCGAACCATTTGAATTTTCAACTTTTAAATGAAAGTGTTTATTGCATATACAGACCTAGCAAAGTATATTTTCGTCAAAGTATACTCGTGTAACTACTCTAGGTCATGTAGTTTGAGAATGAGTATTGGAATCCCTCCTAAATCTAGAAGTTCATGAATGAACACTGATTTCATGTATAGATTAACTGGTATTAGTGGTTATATAACTATAATATATAACCACTAGACGATGGTTGCCATGGTATAACAAGCCTTGCCTGTATTTAGCAAGGTGACAATTTGGGAATACCATATTCAATGAGTTTAAATGTGGCTGTAAAGGTTTATAACCCCTCTTGAAAATGGGTGAATCTATCTTCATAGTTTGGTTACTGATTTTATATCAAGGTCACCGACTACCAAGATTACAAGTCCCTTAAGGATGTTCCTTAAGGGAACAGGGATAACACTAGAAAAAACATTATGGAAATATATATATATATATATTTATTTATTTTTTATTTATTTATTTATTTATTTATTTTTTTTTTTTTTTTTTTTTTTTTTTTGATAAATGCTATGAACTGTTTGATTTACTTCTGCATTTGACACTAGTTTCGCTGAACAATCTGCAAGGTAGCAGCCCTGTGGTGAGTTTCTTGCAAAAAAATTGCCCATGGAAATTCTACCCGATGCCAGTCACATGGAAATCTTTTCGTTTTAGTAACCCATTCTTGCTGTGAATATATTACAAGGAAGAACTAATGATTGGACTTTGGTCGAGCACCTATTATGAAAATAACGATAGTAACGATGCTAGCAACGTCTTTTAGAAAACTATTGTAGAAACTAGAAGAGATGACCCCCCCCTTCAAAATCTGTTTCATGCTGTGGTATATACCTAGATGTGGCATAAACTTGATTCATTTAAGACGACTCCTCCCAAAAGAAAGTTTGAAGCCCTCCACTTAAATCCGTATTGCTTCTAATTGTTTTGGATTTCTCCTTGACACTGAACTTAAGGAATTCCAGGTCAGAAGTGCAGTTGCTGATTATTTATCCCTTACTTTACCGGAAATTCATCTCTGGCAAATCTTTCAGTGTATGCATCATGTCTCCTGATGGGAGAGCCACCATCGCATATTACAAGATACTTTTTCTTCTAGATTGAAGAAACCTTTTCTTCCATTTAAAAGTGACCAATTTTGTATTGACATCAAAAAACGGATCTTCTGATCCAGAACTAAAATTTTGCTCCCCCCTTTTCATCCATGATTATTAAGTGACTCCGCCCCCCCCCCTCCCCGCCAGAAATGTTGACTTGGTGACTAGAACTCTAAAAGTACACCTTGCAATCTTTAAGCAGAAAAACGATGGCTGTGATGAATCCATTCAGTGTCTTTAACAATAAGAGCTAGGTGGCAAACTATAGTTAAGGGCGACCCAATGGTTCCATTCTAATTAGATGCTATACCGAGGTGTGGGGAGGGCCCAACTCTATTCTTAGGATTACTTCATTTGCTCTTGATCCTTCCCCTTATAATTTTGAGTGTTTAGCAATGGAGCAGTAAGATAAAACTTTGGTCTCCTGGTTCATTAGTGAACGCATTATGCCAAATGGGTCGTAAATGTTTTTTCAAAGTTAATTGATTTTCAATAAATCGTTCATCTTGAAGCACCCTGCTTTGATACCCTTCTGGGAGTGACCTTCACTCCTGGCGTAAAAGTGGAAGACTTGTTGTACTAGATCCATTGCCAAATTTGCTGGAAAAATGGATCCTTCTACCGCTCCAGAAAGTATTTCTCTCCCAACGCAATCCTTTACATGTACAAGAGCTAAATACGTCATAAGATAGAGTACCATTGTCGTATCTGGAGAGGAGCTGTTAAGAGTACCCTTTCTTCCGTTGAAAGGGTAAAAAAAATAACTCTTCGAAATCTAGTGGACAAAGATATTTTCGCATCCTTTCTTTCTCAGAACACATTGCAAGTCTGTCTGCTCTATCGTTATTTTTACAGAAGGTACTCGGTTCGCCCCTCTACAGAACATTCTCCCAACAATACTTGTCTACAACTGTTAACAAATTCCTCTGCTGCTCTATCTAAAAAATTTCTCTTAGCAAATTTCCTAGAACTGTCTGGAAAATACTGAAGCTCTCTCTAACTCCAAACTCCTTGTTTTTGAAGTCTATGTAAACAAGTTATTGGAACTTGCTTAAGTTTAATTAAGACTGTCCATTATCTATTGGTGTTTCTGTCTACCTAACACTTATTAATCCTTATCCTCGAGTGGCCTTTGGATCTTGATAAACGGTGACTCGACCCTTAGTAAAACAAAAAAATCCTATGCAATCTAAAATAAGATACATTTATTAAACTTGATTATGTAACCATAAAAATCTTATCGTACACTGAAGGGTGACATTGACCGAACGTTGAACAAAGTATTGAAGATGCAGTTTTGTGTTGACACTTTCCAAGGTGGTGAATTGGTCAACTCTTACGATAGCATTTGATTGCTAATAAAACGCTTCGTTATTAAACGGGAAAGCATGTTTTGCCTGTTTAAGATTGGCCATCGACGCATGAAACTAAGTTTCTCCTTTAAAATATGATCTGAAGTAATGAATAAATAAAACAAATTCTGTAGTGGTGGTTGGCGGAACAAATGTAAAGAAATATAAAAAATTGACAGCTGTTTGATTTACAGCGCGTTCCTCCTTTTGGACTTGAAACGTTTGCGAGAACGCAAAATCAACCCATTTTTCATTTTAGTATCTTGAAAATAAGTAAGGAGGAAAGTTGTTGCTTTTTTTTTTTTTTTTTTTTGTCAATTTGGTGTTGCTTCACGCATGCGCGTCCAACTCATGGAAGCATGCTATGCCAAATTCGATTCCGTTTTCTTCGAATAACTCTCGCTTGTCAACACGGAAGCACGTCATCCCAAGCATATAGTTCTAAAACCTTCATTTAGGAAAAGAGATCTAAATATTCTATTTTTTTTTCCTCTCCATCTCTATTGTTACCTTTGGAAATTATTGCTACACGTGTGCATGTAGCAAATAATTGCTTAAAACATACGTTATATAAACAAATGGACGCTTTTGTAACTTGTGCTTTTTCTTACATTTTTTTTTTTTTTTTTTTTTTTTTTTTTTTTTTTTTTTTTTTTTTTTGCAGTTAAGACAGGAAAAAGTGGTAAAAATGTATAGCATGTTACCAAATGTAGGATAAGTTATTCTATCTACCTGGATATTTCAAATAATTTTTTTACTTTTAAAACAAGTGTAAAATGTTAATGAAACGAAAGTGACCTTACGAGGGGTGTGCAATAAGTAATGCCCCTGACCCACTTCCCATAAAAGTAGAGCAACGAAACTTGGCACAGTTATTAGTCTTTCTCTACATAGGAACCACCCCAGAATTATGCATCATGCTGCTCTGGAGACCGTTTTTGTAGAACACCCCAGGTTGGTCCTCCAGCCACGTGATTTCAGAAATCAAGGCTGCATCATCTGGGGAAACCCTTTCCTTTCAAAAACTTCATGGCTGGGAAGAGGTGAAAGTCAGGGTGTAAGGTCAGGAGAGTAGGGAAGATTTCATAACCACATGCCCATTCTTCTGATCTGGCAACATGCGAGTTGTGGACCGGAGTGTTGTCCTGCAGAAGGAGGGTACCATGGCTGATCTTACCCAGTCTCTTGATTTTGATAGCTTCCCTTAATTTCCTCAAGTGAAGCATAATAGGCTCCTGTAATTGTGGTACCCTTTGCCAGGAAATCTGTCATCACTACTCCGTCCTGGTCCCAGAAGACTGAGCATGATCTTGCAAGCGGAGGGCTGCACCTTTGCGTTCTTTGGAGGTGGTAAGTCCAAGTGCTTCCACTGTATTGACTGGGCTTTGGTCTCTGGATTATAGTGATGGACTCTGGTTTCCGCCTGTATATAATAAGTCTTTTGAAAAACTTCATCTTGGCACATCTCCAAATTCATCCTCAAGCACTCGGTGCATTCTCGCTTCTGGAATGGTGTGAGCAACCTGGGAATCCATCTAGCAGACACCTTATGCATATGCAAATGGTCATGAATGAGTTCCCATAGACCCTGTACTAATCTTGACATCTTGGGCTATTTGGCAAATAGTAATGTGCCGATCTTCCAAAATGGCAGCCTCAACTTGACGGACAGATGCCTCATCAATGGCAGATCTGGGAGCTGTTTCCACAGACTTCCGGCCATGTTTGAATTTGCGATGCCAGCGTTTTACAAGGTCATATGATAGGGCATTATCACCATAAGTTTCTTTCGTTTCCTCAAGTCTCCTGTGGTGTGCGTCCTTTCAAATACAAAAAATGGATCACTGCCTGACATTCAACAGGCTCCATTTAACACCTGACTCGGTTCAAACACCTGTAAAACAGAAACCACAATTAGTTCAGAGCTGTAATTTGCCACATAACCCGTAGAGATATAAATCATTGCACATGCAAAATTTCAGCTAGATCAGACAACTGGAAGTGGGTCATGGGCATTACTTATTGCACGCCTCTCGTAGATGATCTGGGGTGTCTCGATAATCCCCAAACATTGACAATTAGAAAATACGAGTAGAACACTAAATTTTCATGCCATTGACATTTGGTGGGTATCTACTAGTATTTAATTTTGGAGCGATTATTGCAGGTGCAGATAGCTGTAATGAAACCGCCCTTTTGTTTCATTCCGAGTCAAACTTAATACTACATAAATAGAAGCATTGAAGTAAGATAAGTTATCTATGTAGATAGAATATGGTATAAAATAACGTTTTGTTTGACCACTTTTCATTTTGTTGTCTTAACTGAAGTGACCCGCTTTTTATCAAATTTCCCAGAGATCTAAAAGATCCAGGAATCTTCAAAGTTCATACATTGATTCATCATAATATTCTACTCGCGTAAATCTGTACCAGAAGCTTTAAATGTTTTATATTTATTAACGGGGAGGCCCGACGTTATCCGGGGATTGTATGAGGCTCAGTGTGTTATGCATACTTTTGTCATTGAAATCGCCCATTTTATTTTTTTTTTCTCTATAAAATCGATAGCCTACTCTTTAGGAACCCAGTATAGTGGCAAGAAGCTTCACATGCCCCCCCGCACTTAGTCCACAATACATTGTAGTCTACATTGCACTGTAGAGAATTTTTATAGTTTTATTAAAGTTTAAAATGCTAAAGTCCGTTAGGTTTCAATTCTGCTGTAAACCTTAATTTCGAACGTGCTCTAGTCATATTGAAGAACCTACTATTAACTTTATTCACCGGGCTAGGGTTTGTGCAATGGAAGATTTTCTAAAGTGATGACACTGCATAAAAAAAGAATATTTGGGTGAAAATCTTTTCCTTAATCAGATTTGTTCAGTTTTCAATACTTATCAAAGACATTGTGATACAAAACCTATGTAGGACACTCCCAGACACAAAGCACATGCCGAGTTTAAAAACACGGCCAAACCACTGAAGTCCATACTCGAACACAATGGTTTGTGTGCGTGTGACCTTGTCTGTGTATGGAACGGTCTCTGACACTGTCAATTTTTTGGTCTACAACTTGACATGTAGATTAGTACCTGTAGAACAAACTTTAGATTTTAGCTGCTAAAAATAGCTGCTAAGCGGTCAATTCTTGAGTTGAAACTTAAGACATAAGTAGACTAAACATTACTTTTGTGTATGTGCAAATATATATCTTAATATTTAAGCTTTTATATGCATGTGAGCTTGGCTTATGTTTACAAGGTTGGAGAGCTACATGTTTTGGTCTTGATTTTAGCTGATGGCACCCAAGTCAAATTTTTTATTACATTTTGAAATCTCTACTATATATTGGGTAAAATATAATCAATAGATTTGCTCTACAATAATGAATACGAAATCTGCATAAATTAAAATATTAAAGCATATTTTACAACCGGGCAATGTCTAGAAGCCTACGAGTGAAATATGTATATTAAACATCTGATATAAACCTCATCTGTCTGTTTAAATGTATGTTTGTATGTCTGCCTAACTCTTTCGACAGAGGCGAGGGATTTTCACAAGATCGGTATCGTTTTGAAGCCCGACCCTTTGTATGACATATCGAAAAATTGGCTAAAAAAAACATTAATTCCTTCACCCTCAACTGGGCCCTTTTCTACAGGGAGGGGTCGCTTTCTTCACTGATATTTTCGAAAGTCCTCCCCTCTTTTCGATTGACTAACCTTAATTTAAACCTTCACCATTTCAGGTTTGGCGATGGGTGCAACAGCAAAGGCGTCACTTTTTTTCACGTCCTTTTCCTCCTTTGTGGTAGAGGTTCGAGCCTGCCTACTACCACTGTTTTTTTTTTTTTTTTTTTTTTTTTAACACACCTCCAAACACCCGGGCAACGCCGGGTACCCAGGCTACTTTAACAATGAATCATGAGACTAGAACTTTGTCTAACAGCATAAAGCTTGGCTAAGGTTATACTTGAACACCAAATATTATCCAAGTGTAATATTACAGGGGTTTTGAAACGTCAGATACATTTGGGTGTATATTGATCTCTAGTGGTTATGTGTATAACCTTTAAGACTGTTTACAAGATATATACAGATGGCAGAGCATAGAGGGCAATAATTTCTCGTTTAATAGGTTCTGTTCAGCTGGTTCTTGGTTCACCTATTTGGACGATCGAACCTGGAATAAAGATCTTTTTCTTCTCTGAAGACCAACACAAATCTTCAAAATATTTATTCTTTTACGTTCTTATTCACATTTCCAGTCTTTTGGATTCGACTCTTTTCCTGATCATCCAGAGAACCTCCTGTCAGCTCTAAACCCCCAACTATATTAACTCCATCTTCACGTATAAGATCCACGCCATCTTATTAGACCTGTGTCTAATTGCTAGAGGTCAAATCTATTTTTAACTTAATCGTTCTAAAACCCATTTTATGCTACTTCTCTAAACATTCTAGTTTATTTCAACTAGAATTTAATTTCAAACAATCAATTTATCCTAGGCTAGCAAGATTATCTGACATCGTCCGACATTGCTTATGCTACGCAGTATTTCTCGAGTTATACTATGGAAACTTATAACTCGAGTACTTGATCAGGCTAGAATTTTGCCTTTTGGCTAGTTATCAACGCATCATATCACTTCAAATTTGTAAACGTCTATAATGAAAAGAACCAGTTATCACCTAAACTTTCACCTTTTCCTTGACTTGGACCATGATCGATATCTTGACCAACCTAGAACGGATTTCATTTTGGGATATCTAACCCTGACTATTGGTCAATGTAAGTATTAGACTGTACACAAACATAACCGAAAACATCTCTGCTGGCAAGGATAACTAACAGTTAACAATTATCGGTGAAATAGATGTAGATATTAGCGTCCTTTTGTGTGGATAACTATTAGAAACTATTGAGCAGGAAAAATGAAGCTTTTAAAACCAACATTTTCCAAAACCGTACATCAAGAACTGGCTTAAGTGCCTACTCACAGACTAGCATATGTATGTTTGGGTTCAAAAGCTATAATAGTTAATGAAATGGAGACAAAATTTCTCACCTATGAATGTTTCTATTTCAAAAATTCAGACTTGTATACGTGTTATGCATTTTAAAACTCTCGGACAAAATTCGATATGGCTCATTTGCGTATGTACTTTGTTTCTAATATGTAATAACGTAGGTATTAAATATAAATAATTTCATAGTACTTGTATTATAATTAATACAATTTTCTTAAAAATGAAAAACCATACTTAACTTTTTAAGCCGGAGCTGCTCAGAGACCCTATCCTGTCTTGTCAAAGTTCGAAACCTAGTGACTCCCTTTTTTCCCTGCAACATTTCCCACAGAAAGCTATCGTTATTTTCATGGCAAGTTCTCGTCTGAGCGTCAATCTATGGTTCTCCTCTTACCGAACTTTCACAAAAACGCTCTAGCTATAAATATCAACTTTTCCTCATTCTATCTGTGCCTAATCTAAACGCAAATTCCATGAATAAAGCTTATTTCTTTGAACTGTCTGCCTCTGGAACTCCCTTTCGTCGGCCTGATTTCTAGCTGACTGCAATATGGTCGGCTTCAAGTTCAATGTAAGCAAGTTATTGTTTAGATGTCCTAAGTCCGTTTCAACCACTACTAGGTCACTGTTTCAGTGACTTTTGTAAAATCAAGTGTCATCGAGTGGTCTTCACCACTTGATAAGTGGTGACCCTCTTGTAAAAAAAAAGGTAAAATAAAAGCGCTTTAAAACGTTTTTGGCCCTTAATTTTTAAGGGAGATTACAGAACTTCCGATTTAATATGGCATTGATCTTGAAAAGGATACTGCATTCTGATCTTGGGCAATATGCCAAGGAGTATATTAATTGGAATTCATTGAGATGAGTATTTATTTTTTATGTATTGCAGACTATTATCTTAGTTCTACAACGTTTTGGCCAACTATTCCTCTGGCCAGGTGGTAACTGTGACGGATAGGAACGCTGAATCTCCTGACTGCATTCATTGCCTTCTGTAATTGTCGTCTCACCACGTTTTTAGCCAAGTAAGCCTCTGGCCAGTTTGAAAGCCAGAGGAATAGTTGGCTGAAACGTTATGAAACGACTACGATGAGGATAATAGTCGGCAATAAATAAAAATTAATGCCAAGGAGTAATAAAAATTATGACTGTCCATTTTTAAATGGATGGAAATTATCTGTAAATTGTGCATAAATATTTACTTGAAATTTATTCGTGCCAATATTGTTGCGTCTGGTTATGCTTTCCCTTTATAAAAAAGGGAAACAAGTTTTACTTTTAATTTATATCAATATTGTGACATGCCCGTTCACTAACTTGTAAAATATTTTTAAAGTGTAAAATTATCTTAATAGTCCATACAAAGTTATAACTATGTAGCTTTTCACTATACATTATACTTAAGAACCTTCAATATATAACCTAGTCCTGGACGCGAAAGTGTCTGGGATTGAATGCGGATCAAATGTGCCATCCTTCCATACTTTTTGTCTTCGAAATCGATTAAATCTACCATATTTACAATCAATCGATTTGATTACATGCTCTAGTAAGGTATACTCCCTCCCCTATCCAGTGTACCGGGAGGATGTCTTACACGCCTCCTCATGGTGACTTGGTTCACAATATCTTGTCTACATTCCACTGTTCAGAATCTATTGTTGACTTTATAAAATTCTGTAAATAATGGCTTCACTTCAAATTTAAAATGCAAACGTCAATTATACTCGTCCAATTGTGTTTTGAAACAAATTCACTTTGAATGTGTCGTTGTCTTATAAAAAAAATCTAGTAAATTTTATAGGCTGGACCGTTCTGCTTGTGCAATGATAAAACTTCTCACGTACACTTTTATACAGTATAACTAGTGTTTTTGTTAGAATCGCATTTCTCTAATCGAGTTTTTTTTTTTTTTTTGTCAGATGGTTTCTCTTACAAAACCTTCGTAAGAACACTGTCATATGGAGTACTTCGTGTAAGAAACAAACCTGGTAGAGCAGTTTCAAGTTCATAGGGAAAGAACTCGCACATCTACTTTTTTATATAATAAAAGTAGATATTAGAATTTGGAACCATGTATGCACACACTATACAGACTGTTCGGAGAGCCTAATCTATATGTCACTTTTCCTGTCGGGCTTCAGTTACAATAGAAAGAAAACCGAACAATTCCTAATGTTTTGCATTAATTTATCTCTACTTGTATATAAAAGGTACTTTGTCTATGTAAGAGCTTGTTCTCCATGGACTCCGAAACGATGGGCTAACTTTATTTTGCACGAATGTACTTATTGGTTTGTTTTGTTTTTTCCAATTGTATCGAAATAACTGAAAGTCAATAATCGAAAAATCCAATAAAAGAAACTTTTTTTTTTTTTTTTTAACGAAAGTTAACTTTTATACAGTTTAACACTAGTTTATTTGAGTTTTATCGCAGCACAAGCAAAAAAGCTACGCATATAAAATCGACAGTCGGTTCTTTAATAGGATTTAATTAATTAGAAATATTTAGATCAATAATTGAACGAAGATACTTGTCTTTTGTATTTTACACTTTAATTCAAGCTTTCTTTTTTTTTCTTAAAAATTTTATAAAAATCAACTTTTCTACAGTGCAATAGTGCAGTGTAGATTACAATCTATTGTAGACTAGAGCAATCAATCGATTTGATTGAAAAAATAAGTGATTCACACATTTTAACAAGTATTTGAAGTCTGGAATATTATGTGATTCTCAATCCATCCCAAGCAACGTTGGATCTCTGCTAGTTTTTGATGAATTGCCTCTAAAATACGTTTCCAAAAAGAGAGCAAGACTTTGTTACCCTCTATCTACTTACGATCCGTGTTCAACTCGTTGACACCGAATCCATCCGTTATAAGATTATTTTGAAACCCTCAAAACCTTTCACTTCATTCTCTTTAACTAAAACATCGTCTAAAACAATTACTCTCAAGACTACGAGAATATTTGTCTACAAAGTTTGATCCTTGCTATTTTGTAAATCTATTTCGGAATATAGAAGTTCTTAAACACTAACAGATCAATTTTTTTTATGCTTTCTGACTGAATTCTGATTTTTCTATAAATTTTTCGTCCTATCTGTATTAATATTTTCAACACTCGCTTTAACGCAATTAACAACTTTACTGACTTGATAGAGCAATTGCTTTTGACATATCAAAGACTTTTCATAGGGTTTGGCACAAGTTTTTCATAAGATTCTCAGTTGCAGAATGCATAGAAATGTCCTTGCCTATTAAATTCTTTCTCTAAGTTTATGGGCAGAAGTCCAAACCTCATTGTATCAATGCTGGCGCGCCTTGGGGGATCCACCTTGGGTTTAACTCTTTTCCTGATCTTTTAATAATCTCGCATATCGCATTAAATCATTCGTAGACATTTATGCAACGACACTGCCATCTATAGAGACCCTTCAATGACCAAGATATTTGATACTGTTGTGAATTTTAGCACGTGGTGCTATAGGGGGAAAGAAAGTACCTGGTTAATTCCAAAACCAAGCTTTTCATCAACGCTCTGACCTCCACTTGGCCTTGCTCCTGGATATGACCTTAAACTATATTGGATAGTGAGGCCCCAGTTTGCGGGTTTTAAAGAGTGTGGAGCCACTCTTTAATTGCCATTCTCCTAGGTTCACTCTGACCCGGAGTGGTAGTACCTGTTAGGGTCCCAAGTATGGTTAACTAGAAACACTTGAAAAACAAATATATTTCAGAAAAAAATTTCTGAATCGTTGGATTCGGCATTAAATGACCTGAAAAGGGTTGATATGCCGTAAAACAAAAACAACCAATCATTCACTTGGCTTTAAATTGAATGGCTCTAGTCTTGAATCACCCTACTTTGAGTCTTCTGTGACTTATTTAAAATCCTGATCGGAAATGGAAAACTTGCATCAAATCCGTTGCCAAGATAATTCTACCGCTCCAGAAAGGATCTCTTTCCCAATGCAATTCCCTACCTGTACGAGAGTCAAAGGAGTCTTAAGATATAGTACTGTTGCCATATCTAGGGACTTCCCAGAATATTCTTTGCTGCCTGGACAGGGTACAAAACGCTTCGAAAATCTAGAGAATGAAGTTCTTTTATCTTCCCCAGTCTCTTCTCACAGAGACGCGAGTTTCTATCGTTTCCTTAGCAGGTGCTCGACTGATCTTCAGTGTAAGGCACTTGCAGAAAACGCCCGCCTAGCTACAATTACTCTCAGTAATTTCCATCGCTCTTTATCTGTATCTAAAACTATGCGAAAATTCCACGAATAGAGCTCCACCCCCATAACTGCTCGTCTATGGCACACAATACTGTGGAGATGCATTCATCCTTTTGAAGTAAACAAGTTCTCAATGAGCCGTCCTCTTAAATTCCTACCAAATTTCCATCACTAATTACGGTGTTGTCTCGCTTGACACAGTAACCCTTATCCTCGAGTGGTATCCGAGCCTTGATAAGCGATGACCTATATAAAAATTGTTTTGAATGGATTCCATAATGTAAATCGTTATGTAGCTTTGCCAATTAACTTTTTTTTCCACTTATGAAGTCGCATCACACTAAAAATTTTCCCTTTGTTTCTTAATGTGTCATTTGAATTCATTTATTTCCTTATGGAATTTTTTTTTTTTTACGTAAAACGTTCTCCTCTCACAATTTCACATTCGATCGAATTGTTACAAACTAATTGAATTACAAAATAAAATGGATCATTATCGGGTCACATTTTCGTTAAAATATCCGAAAAACGACAAATGCAACCTTTTACTCCCAGAGTAAATAAGACATTGGTCCGGAAATAGAATCCTTTTACATTCCAGTTATATACAAAACTGATCCTTTTATATTTTAAAATCGTTTTTCTTTCTAGAGTTATGTTCTCGCATAGTCATCTACAAAACTGACAATGTACTTGGAGGGGGCGTCAAATAATCGTGTTGGGGGGGATGATCATCTGGGCCACTTTTTAGAAGGGACTTTTTTTTTTTTTCTTTTTCTTTTTCTTTCTTTTTCGCGTCTCTATTCTTACAACTCATGCACGAGTATCAAAGTAAAACTAACTTAAAAAGCTTATTTTGCAACCTCGTGACGTCATAAGCACTCGTGATCGTGTGGGCAAACACGTTTGCTCGTAACTTTTTGCCTTCTTCGCCTCTTGCGTTTCACGTTCGAACTCTGACACCGCAGGGTTTTTATCCGCGCTTTAATTTTTGAAATTGTTGAGGCAGGGATAACGATGGAATTGAAATATAATGAAAACTGCTCAATATCCTTAAACAAGTGTCCAAACGGAACTTGATGTCCCCACGAGCAGCATTGGGTTTCCATGCTAGTTGTCTTATAAAACACTTTCAATCTGCTTATCCTTTTTACCTTCCATCGTAAATCAAGTGATGGTTATAAGTAGAACACGGTCCACCTGGTCGCTGGTGTGTGACCGACCCATGTGTTACACTAAATGTCCTGGAAACAGTCCAAGCATGAAGATCTGTCGATTAGAGCTCTTTTGTCAGAGGTAAAACCAAAGACATACTTGAAATGTTGGGTGTGGCCATCTCCCTCACTCAGAGCTGCATTCCCCTCTGGTGTCATTCTCTTAGATCTTCGTCTTCAAGCCGTTTTCTCTGACCTTAAGCAGACATTCAATACAGCACAAACAACGCACAACACAATTGTGTGTATATTATATACTATGTTGTATTTTTAGAACGGTACCAAATATTTATATATGTTATACTTAGAGGACTGATGTTATTTGTTCATATTTGTGAGATTAGTCTTAGGAGTGTTCATGTGTCATGATCATGTGTTGTAAGACGGAGACAAACAGGTATATATAAAGACTGTTCTGTGTGTGTGTGTGTGTGTGTGTGTGTATATATAATAGACAGGTACATGTTACTACAAGAGAACCAATTCGATGAGATTTATGAATATCTTGATAGACCGAGATAGTGTTTGACATTTTTGCATATAATATAAACACGTTACCTTTCTCGTTGTAATGATGAATACAGAGGACGCAGATACAAAGATGATGACGTCCTTTATTCATGACCGGTCCATGACTTCGTGTGAGGAATTCAGTTTCTTTACATGATTATTTCTAAAACCCTCCTCGCTTCCAGGGGGTGCGGAGAATCTGAATCTCTCTGCTCTCACTTCCCCTAACTAACTTCAAACTCTTTTCCTATATTGAGAACTCGTCACGTCATCGCATGATTAAACATGTGCTCATAAAGCACGTTGCATGACCTGCATCACGTTGGCCAACTTGACATGACCCAGAGTTGAGTAACCTATTTTTCAAATAACATTTACAAAATGTTCACAATTCCAACTGACGATTAAATTCCTTACTAAAATTTTCAGAAACAAATTTCATTACATTCCTTTTCCATATACAGATATGTAAGCTAAACAATTGCGATTCCTTATTTCAATAACATTCTGTATTTTAAATTTTCAATTCTAAATCTAGTTTCGCATGTTCGAATCCTTGAATATCCTATTTCATATTTACATTTAACTAATTCCCTATTTTTTCCCTTACATGAAAAGGGGCCAACCCTTTATCGTGTTGTGTGTGTATGTAATATATATATATATATATATATATATATATATATATATATTATATATCTATATATTTATTTATATATAAATCTATATATATTATATATATATTTAGCGTCTGCTACGGGTGAGGCTATAGAGGTGTCACAAAATCTCCCTACCCCCCACGAAAATTTTCAGCCAGGCTAAGGTGCAGAAATGTTTCTAACGCCCACTTTTCTTCATAACAATTCATCCATTTACTCGTGACAAGTTACTCGTCATAATATACACTGGTGTTGTATTACAATCTGTCATTGTTCTGAGACAACTTTATTTTACTAAGAGATTCGTTCATTTTTTATCCCATAATTTAGGACTCTAATAATGCTGTCAGTAAGTTTTCACGAGTGGTTTACAAAAACCATTTGTTCGCTTTTTTTTTGTTTTTTTTTTGTTTAAGGTGGGTATTCAATTATAGAACTTGTGAAGCATTTTAATAGGTGCTTCTGCAGTTTAATTATTCGTATTCTGTAAGTAACGCACCGACGTTCTTCAGAACCGTTTAATATTTCACAAAAATTCTGTTTACATGGTGGTGGCGCCCCTTAGCATACTGAAGTGGGAGTCATTGGTGTTACATTTGAGTGGACCGCCCCGGGTTACGTTTACTCTAGCTATGCTACTGCATTTAACATAGGATTTTATTCCTACTTTTAAAAAATACTAGGTGGTGGCTGAAGATTCTTTAACAAACTTTACCATTGTTAAATTTTAAGTCTTCTACAAGTAGTGCCTCATACATTTCTGAATTTTCTAAAATGTTCTCACTTTCACTGAAATTTTTGACAGCAATATATTCGTTGAAAATTCTACCTAATATATTGATCTTGCCGAATTTTATTTGGCATTAAATAAGATTATGGTTGATATGCCGTAAGCCAAAATTGTTTTTGTTTTAGCACACCACCCCCACTCGCTGGAATGTTCCATTATTTTTCTTTATAGTAAAAACATTCTTAGAACTCTATTTGCTTTTAAAATATATTATCGCTTAACTTTATCAAATTCCGACCGTACTTTTAATTGCTTCCTTATTGAACATTACTTTAGCATCTAATATTTACTAGAGAATTTACTTCTGGAATTTTATTTTCGTGTCCCTAGAATTTTTTTTTTTTTTTTTTTTTTTTTTTTTTTTCTGTTCATGCAACTCTGAAAATGGTTTTGAAGTCGCATCGAGGCAGAAATTACCAAAAAAATAAAATCTTACATTCCAATTCATTTGTGGGTATAGACAACTGATATTAAATTTGTCAGCTTCTTCTGACATATTTAAGATATCCCAGATGATTGGCAATTTCATTCAGACTTATAATTAAGACTCGTATTTGCAGACAAGTTTGTCAATACCCATGTTTATCACTTTGGGTATTTTCTGTCATGTGGGAAAATTCCGGAACTAAGTTGCCCTGATCGCAAAGGGTGGAAGGCGGAGCAACTTTGTAGATTTTTTTTTTTTTTTTTTTTTTTTTTTTTTTTTTTTTTTAGCTGAATCTGCTTAAATATTAATTTTGACATGGTATTTCATGCCTGTTTCAAGAATTAGCGCCCCTCATGTAGTATGGCAACTATGTTAGACTTCATAAGACAAGTTAGTAAACTTAGATCTATAAATCTTAGTAAAGTTTCTCCATAAGTAACTCTCCGATAAAACCTTAAGCTCTGCAAAATCTGTCATTTATGGATGGAAAGTTTTGTCTAAGATGAAACGATCGATAATCTTAGGCTTGTAGAAAATGTGTAAGGAAATTCCTTTAAAATTACTGCGCCCTATGTAAATGTTGCAGCAACGTAAAGCAATTCAATAACCAGTAAACACCGGTTCTGCACGGAATCCAACGAGCAAGGTACCTAGACGGACGCGAACGGTTACTCAGAACGGACCCAACAATCGGTTACTCAGAACGGTCCCAACAACGGTAAGATATGCTCACACGGCACGAGAAGCAACAGCAACACGATTCCCGACCAAGTCAATCATCGCTCTCCCAACGTCTTTCAATCACCCGTTTTTATGGCCGTTGCAGGCCGGCTAAATTTGCATATTGCGAGAATTCATGTGACTTTGCGAGATATCCTCCTTTACAAAAGACGGCGGCCGCCATCTTGATCTTTCTTTCTCTATTTTTGGTCGGCGACGCCGAGCCGGCCCCGAGGTAAGTCTTTCCTTTTCGATCGTCTCTCTTACGCACCCACACAAACACGCAGGCGCTTGTCTCCTGGATGCACATTACACATATTCGAGAGAATAGAAAACAAGGGCGTCTGAGCACGTGCATAAAGTCAATTTGGTTCTTGATCGCTTGTGGATGAAACACATGTGCGATCTCTCGTTGATGAAACCGTAACAGTTGAGTAAGATGAAGGAATTGGATGTTGGTAGAAAGTGAATCACATGTTCTTGAAATCCATTGAAACCTTTTCTAAAATGGTTTGTTCTACAATGGGTTCAAGTTTACTTTTTTTACCTAAAACGAATGTGCAATTTGCGAGTTTGGAAACTTTCAATTTGTCGAATTCTCTCTTCGTACCTTTTCGATAGTATTGTCGGTTTTTTCCCAATATTACGTTTGATTCATTCGAATTTTATAAAATTCGTGCTCTATTTGCAATTCTCAGTCAGTACAATGACTGAAAATTTATTTTGAATAATTATATTTATTAGATTTAATTGTTGAAAGGTCTTGTTCATTGATTGGTTCTTGTTCGGTCAGATTCATATCCCCAAACTAGAACTGAGGTTATCTTTATCACAATCCAGATTTATTTCAATGACAGATGAAGTGTTGTAATATTTCTTTCCTATACAAAAAGGCTTGTTGTATTAGGATTATCATAGCATTGAAACCTTATCTCATTAGTATATTAGAATGATCACCTAATTTTCTAGTGGATTCTTCAGAAAAACGTGCATTTTGAAAGGCCTGCATCTTTGGCGTGGCAAGCTTTGGCACGTAAACGCCGTAAATAGCATTATCATATTAAAAGGTGAACTAAGTGGGTCAGATAATAACTTATGTACCGTATCCAAGTTATAGAACAAAAACAATCCTTAAAATCCCATTTCGTTTCAAAGAGTTAAATCTTTGACGACATTAGTCTTTTTTTTTTTTTTTTTTTTTTTTTTTTTTTTTTTTTTTTTTTTTTTGTAGTTGCCAAACTTATTGTCACTCCAATGTTCATACTAGATGATTTGGTTACATCAATTTTAGCTGTCTCTTGAATTACTTCAGCCTCTTGAAGAATCACGGTAGGTCGAAGAACCTTGAAAGCAATGAGTAGACTTCGTCTGTCCACTGGACGCTCAAAAATAGTTGTTTTTGCCTGAAGATAAGTGCGAACAGGCCTTTGACAGCCTGAAAAACGTTTTTCCTTTCTCCACTTGGACATTATCCACCTTTCCTACACCTGTATCGATGTATCGAACGATGTTGGTAATCTAATAAATGCTTTCGTTTTTATGAAAGTTTATTTTATTTTGTGCAATGATTTTTTTTTTTTCATTATATACTGTATCCTTTCTATGCCAGCACTTTCTACTTATTTTTTCAGTTTCAATTAAAATTTACTTTTCTACATTTTTAATTCTTTTTCAGCTCGTACGTGAAAACTGGAACGCACTGGAGAAACGGATTCATCAAATTGCGACTCTAATACTGGAACACTTATTCGGGGATGGTGCCCAATTGCTCTTTTGCCATGATGAAATCTCTTCAGCATACAAATCATGGGAGTTTTCAATTTGCTTGCACAACAGCTGTACCATACTACGGTAAAAGGTCATCAATTCTTCTGATTTAATGCAAAGTATACAACTGTTCAAAGCAGATTTGGTAAATGAGATGGAAAAGTTACTATTGATTTAAACGCTCAACAAGTCAGCAAATCAATTTGATTGCTTTCAGTACTAATCTTAATTATCGCAATTATGAAAGAAAGCTTTTTTTTTTTTTTTTTTTTTTTTTTTGTCTAAAATTAACATACAAGTCGGCCAACAGGTTTCGCCCTCACTTAACGAGAACTATCGAATTTTTACGCTGTATATAATTCCGATATACAGTATAATCACGTTGATACACGACTGGTTCCCATTAGATTAGTAAAGTTAAGCAACATTGAGCATGGTCAATATTAAAATGGTGACTATTTGGTGATACCAGGTTCTGTGTCTCCTGGAGAGGAATGAGCACAGCTAGACTATTAGACTATTCTTGCCATTTTATCCATCCATATATAATTCCCAGTGTAAGATTCTTGATAAAAGATCTATGCATACACGGACACCACACGTCACTTCCGTTGAAGTATTCATGTACAAGTTTTAAATATTCCTAAGCAAATTTATAAATCCATTACGGATCTGTTTAAATATCAACGCACAGTGCATAATTCATGTCCAACGTATCCCTTTCTCTTCAGAAGGGACAATGAAATGTCGGCAAAACTTTCGATTAAACCGGATCAACAAAATATAAATCGCTAAATGAAAATCGAATATTCAACTAAAACTTGACATTTTAGAACTTATGGGTTCCGATTTTGTTTACATGACTGCAATTGAATGGACACAAATGCGATTAATGTCGTCACTAAAGTGGTTAATGCTGAGGTTACAGTTCCTACAAATGTCGCTCATCGTTTAAGCCTTTGTCAAAAGTAGTTCGTAAGCACAATTGCTTCTATTTGTATACTAGTAGGGCTACCATGCATTGTTTGGAGTTTACCTTTATCAATAACAATTGTCATCTGCGAGGTACATATTTCTGTAAAATCTGAAACTAATCATGGTAAAACTAAGGAAATATATCTAGATTAAATCTCAACGAACATGCACAAGAGTAAAACTATAGAAACATACAAATTTTCTGAATTTGTATGTAAAGCATGTATGCCCATTGTTTTTTCTTAGGCTTGATAATTTCTATTTCGGTTATTCACACTACTTAGATTTTTTTTTTTCTGCAACGGTTCGGCTGATGTGATCTTTGACTTTTCTCAGATGCATCTATTTGCACTCTTGAATCTAGTTTAACTCCAGAACCAAAGATGCCCCAGAAGCTCTGCAGATCTCGCGGGCGACATGTAAATACAATCTACAATATTAGAATAGTAGTTTGACTAGTTTAGATACGAAATCTTTTAAATAAACATAGTTCTTCCATGACTGGCCTGTATACATTGCCTAATTTGGTCAGCTACTAATTTCAACTTGTTTTTTAGGAGTTTGTTTCCCGAGTGATCCCCCCCTTTTTTTTTTAACGAAAAAAATATATAATCAATGATGTAATGTTAGTCTCAAAAGGGCTTCATACGGATATTGAAGTATATGAATAGCCATTTTTGTAAATGAGTATAATTTTTTTTATTACATCGTTTGCACGTGAATTTTTGATTCGTGTATGAAAAATGTCACCTAAAGGACTTTCATTTCAACTTAACAAGTCTCTAAGGCAAAGTGAATAATGAACTGTGAAAGGGTACTTAAAATTGTCATATTCACAAATATCATGCAACTGAAGTTCTGGGCATAAGAACGTGAATTTTATAAAATTCTTCCATAATCTTAAAGAATCTAATTGATCTTATGCAAGATAACTTATTTAAATCTGTTATATAATGCCTATATATATATATATATATATATATATATTAAAAGAAATATAAGGAAACTATGCAGATAGGAGTCAAGTTCAAGATCTAATAACCTAAAATTAGTTAACGAACACGTACAATTTGCATCTCATGCAAATATCTAGAATTCTTGTACAATATCTCGTGCAAATCTTTAGACTCGTACTAGAGTTCTAATGCAGGAATACATGTAGATGTATACTTTTTTTACATACAAACGGATTTATCTGGCATGTCAGATCTAAATATCTACACAAATATATTTAGATGCTTGCGAAGGTTGCGGAATAATTTGATTTAAACGTATATAGTATTTCAATTTAAAATAATTATCTTTGGGAAGTCCAACGCACCTTTCCATTTTTCCTACTATGCGCATGGGCACGAAATAGTTTCTTCTGTGAAGCAGAATAGTTGTCATGGCGGCTTTAAAAGGAACGGCTAATTCTGGTAAATTTAGCTTCAGTATGGCGATGTTCTTGGCCATAAACTGTTTATACAAAGCCATATGATCAAGTGCATTGCCATGGTGAAACTGCCAGGTTTCCTGCAAAGCCTTTTTCTAAAAGTAACATACTACTTAAAAATCAATCTAGCCAACGACTGTGCAATTCTTCCTCCTTTGTCAGAAACATCGTTCACAGAATGTGAGGAATAAGGGAAGCGAGTTGCGAAGTTGTTGAAAGTAAACCAAGATCTAATTTCTAATCTCGTGCACTAAATCATTGATTCCTTTGGACGATGTTCCTCATCGGAAAATGTGAGCAACATGACTATCTTGAAAGAATTTCACTAACTACTCCAATGCTTGTTTTTTTTTTTTTTTTTTTTTTTTTTGTTTTTTTTTTTTTTTTTTGGTTTTTGTCATATTCAAGTCTTCATTTTAAGATCCTTAAGCATCTTATGGACGTTCTCCATATTTCATGAGGAAAGCCGCAAGGTTTTGTCGTCCACATACGGAGGTCTTTTGACGTCTCCATTCAAAGTATATAAGGTGATCTGTTTGGCATAGCGATAGATTTTCTTTGAACTTTTCAAAATCTAATTCCTAATCTTCTACACTACAGCACCTAAAGAATCTTTTTGACTTATTGATTTCTTTGGCTTCTGAGGGAAGTGTTCTTTGGGCGATATTTCTCATCAAAAAAACGTGAGCAACATGACTATCTTAAAAGAATTTCACCAACTACTCCAGTGCTTGGTTTTTTGGTCATATTCAAGTCTGCCTTCATTTTAAGATCCTTAAGCATTTTATGCAACAAGATGCTTCTGATTTCTTTAGTCATCTTGGAACCATCTTTCTGTAGAATTCTCAAATGCTAAAATCATTAATTGGCAGTAAGATGTGCAACACTAAGACCTGCGATGATAACGAATCCTTTTATCCCTCCTTTCCAATTTCGGAAGGATTTCCGAAAACGCATTATCCAGACAGACCTCAAACGTCCAAATAGATGTTCGTTGCAAGTAATCAATATTTCATGGGGAAGGCCGCAAGGCTTTGTCCTCCATATACGATCTTTCGCCGTCCCAGTTCTCCATCCAAAGTATATAAGGTGATCTTTCTGGCATAGCGATAGATTTTCTTCAACGAACTTTTCACATGTGATGTCCTCGGCATTTGATGATCCGTTGAAGGATGTTCTAATAGAAATTAACTTCATAGCAAACCCCTTTAAACTGATCACTTTGTCTTACGATCTATTATTAACATTTGTAATGTCTTTCTAGAAATTTCAAGTCTTGATAAATCCACAAATAGACTTTTATTGGTCACAAGGTGAGAACGCGTCCGGTCTCGTTCAAGAAACTCTTTAACGTCAATGATCTTCCGAAATTTAAATCTGACCGAACCTTTGGTAGAAGGGGAGGCGTAATTCGGTACCTCATTGATCCATATGGAAATAGGGGTTTTAGTTTATTGGCAGGATGTCATCGCTGCGATCCAAAAATGGCACAACATATTAAAGTTGCTATAAAAATGGTGAGCAATAACAAAAATAGATAATGTAACGATAGTAATAAGTGCAAAGACAGCAAATATTAAAACCACCCGACATTAATACCTATTGTAGGGTATGCTAGATTTGGGCAATTATATTTAGACAGTGATGAGCACAAACCAATCGGGTACCGGAATCGCTATAATATCGCTACAATATACTAATCCTCTTAGGATTTTTAGTCATAGCTTTTCGTTTTATCGTGAGTAAAAATGTTTTGCTGACCGTGACTAGATTAATACTACCATTCTTTACCTGGAATTCTTTAAAATCCAAAGCTTCTCTGACTAGATTGATGCAGCTAATTTTTGCTTGGGTCAACTATATTGAATATTCGTGATTAGATAATTTTCTTTTCTCTGATATTTCTTTTACCATCGTTTTGGAAATGTTTTTTCTATTCAAAGATCTTATGACGCTTTCCCAATTAGTCAGAATTTGTATATTTCATGTCGTGCATTTTTGTCTGACTAGGGTTCAATATTGAAATCGCCACAAACTATTGATCTTGGTCATCATAAACGGACTTTAAGATATGGATTTTGAGCTCCAAGTCGTTGGTTCGAATACATTGGGAACACATAGTAATGCTATTGACAATGCAATTATAGTTGAGAACAGGTTAGTAGATTGGATCAAATTGCAAATCCTACACTGTATTAGCTCTCATTGAATAAACTTTTTTTTTTAAAGCGTTACTCTGCAGAAAGGTAGTCAGTCTTAATTGTAGAAAATGTATTTCAACCGTGGCAACGTAAATTCAACTACATTGGTACTTATAGGAAGGGCATCTAAAATATTGTCTTTTTCGTTTTTCTTCATCTTTGTTACTTTTCTATGCAGAAATATTTTTAAGATGAAAACAAAAGTTAATTTTGTTGCGACTTTGCCTTTTTCCCGAATGTGCAAAACAAGAAAAATCCTTGTCTTTCATTTTGACAAATTAAAAACTCAGATCTATGTAATGTTACAACTTTACCCAAGATTTGCTGTAAAATTTTGTTTAATGATAAATTTCGACTATCATTGAGTAATTCAATTAAATTTGAAGTGTTAATCTGAATAGTGAGAAAAAAATTATGAACAGGAATTGAATCTTTTTCAAATGTGTTGCGATGTTTTATGCTTAACTCTTATCATTTTAAAGACCTGGTTTCCTCACCTAAAATGCACCAAACATGTAGTTCATTTTTATTTTTGTAAAACTATCAGAAAATTCCAAATCAATTTTCTAAAATTTAAACAAGTTGAAGATATAAAAACTTGAGGAATAAACTTTCCCAAAAAATTGAATTTGGTATTAAATAACCTGAAAGGACTGATATGCTGTAAAACAACTGTACCTAACATTTCGTTTAAACTGAGAATTATGTAAGTTCGGTTAGTCGGTGTTGCTTTATAAGCTATTAATCGCATAAAACGTATTTAATGTCTGGCTTGTCTCCTTCCAACCAATGGAAATAAACGAACATACCCCCCACCTCCAACCGTTTTTTCTATGAATTAAAGAAGCGCAGAATTTATTTACGAGATGAATTTAATAGCAGGTATTTCTCTTGTTTCAATGAAAAACGTAGAAAAACGTCTTTTGTCTTCTGGCTAGAAGCAAAGTTTATAATCTGTTATTACACTTCATTTTTTTTATGTCCTCTGCTTGTTAAAACTGAAGCAATTTTTGTTACCAGCCTTGGTGCTCTTTGAGGATCTGGATTTTCTTTGCATTAAGAACCGATCTTGTCTCATCTTATGTACCCATAAGATATTCAACCCTACCAACCTCAACTATGTATGGTCTATCGTTTCAACACGATTCTTAAAGTTCAAGTAACATGTTTACCTTAAAACAGTCTTTTACAATTCTTCATAAAATTTTTTACAGAAAAAGTATACTCTATTGCGCACTTTCTGTAGTCAGAATAACTATTCTGAATCTTGTGTCGTATAAAATACGATCAGTTCCTTCCCTTTACGAAGAAATGAAAAATATTGACTTTAGGATACTTCCAAGTTCATTTTGTACTTGATGCTAATCTAATTAGAAGTAAATCCAGTTAATCGTACTGGACCTTTTGGCCAAAAGCAGTGATCTGTTCTGATACTGCACTTCAGCTTTTTTGTTCTCTGGCAGTGGAAGAGAAATCCTTCATGACTAAGACCATTTTTATTTTTGTTCCTATCCAGAGTGCCCCTTTTGAAGAGCTGAATTTTTCCAGATTAAAAACCGACCTTGTGTCTAACTGTCCTCTCGGGGGGGGGGGGCAAGTAAATAGAAACAAATGTGCAATGCCTATAAAGATAATCGTTCGCATAAAAACATGCGATATGTAATATATATTTAAAGAACTCTGAAGTAAACATTATTGCACACTGAAACTTCACTTTTTAATCTGTTTTCGAAAGTTTGTTTTCTTAGCCGAAATATTTTCAAGTTTTGCAAGATAAAATATATTCGTACCAATATTACAGCCGAAGAAAGTTAGTCCGAATGCAGTATCGATATGTCAGACTGATTACTATTTGGATCAGACTTAAACACTTTGTTTATAATGACATTAAATTAAATGGTTATTCAATTTACAGTATATTCAGCTTGTACCGAGTATCATTTGCACATCTGATATAATAGGGGTGTAAATGCTTGCATAGAGGGGTGAACAAAAATCGGGGCCTTCTCGGAAAGTCTGAATGAAATTCTAATATTTTCAATAGTAAGTGGAGACCTGATGGAAACTGATTAGCATCTATACTGGGGATTTTTATAGAAGACATGGGGGTGAATCGCTTTAATTTCCAATTTTTATGAAAAATTGGAATTTTTTATCACCTTTGTTCATGAAGCTATTCCGGTCAATGAAATAAACTCTTGCTCTACACTTTATAGTAGACACATTTCCAAATAGTTTCATTCTAATTTCTTATTGGTTGATAAGAAATATTTCTCAAACATGGCTTCTGTTCGAACGAGTTTTAGTTTTTCTAAATTTGAGATGATTATTCATATTTGGATTTTTCTTTTTTTTTTAACTCTTATTCTCATTTTGAGTGTTATTTTCTCAACATTTCGGTCGATTCAACCTTCTCCAGGTGTATCTTGTTGAATTCTGGAATCTGCACGAAAGTTCAAACGGATCTGTTTACTTAATCCATGGGGTTAGCATGCTTTTGTTCCGTAAACTTGCTACCCTACTAAATAAAAAGGTTTTATTTGAAATTCCATGCAGATTCCAAAGTTAGACAAAATACACTTGAAGGTCGGACATCGACCAAACCGTAAAAAATAACACTCAAGGTGAGTTGTAGTCTGAAGAATCCAAGTAAGAGTTCTAGTTTAGGAATATTCCAGTTGTCGGTGTTATTGGTTCGATTATCTGACATTGTATTAACATCTTCTTGAAATTTTAAATTAAAAAAAAACAATTAGTTTGTTTTTCGTTCCTTCAAAACTTGTAGATTTTGCGAATACATTATTTGATCTCTTCATAGTGGAATCAAAATTAAATCTTGGAGCAAAATGAAAGTTTAATAAATTCGAATTTTCTATGTTCTATTTATTTTTTCTTTTTCTGTTCAGCAGAACCACTGTCTCCAGGTTTCACTCTGTACGGTCTTGTCTAAATACAGTCACGAGAAACAGATGTTTTTTAAGAAAAAAAAAAAAAACTCTGCGAATATTTCAATTTTATAATGTACATAAAAACATTTACTAAACTATGCCATTATGGAATATTTAGAAGCGAAAAATTGACAAATGATGGCTATTTTCACAAGCACAAATTTGAAGCCGCTTTTTTTTTTTTAAAGTTAGCCTCTACTTTCACTAAAGTTTCACATTTTTTATATTTTTGTAACGTTCTGAAACCTCCGTTTCCCGTGACTCGCCCTGTACTTGTTTCATCTCTTTTTGGCCGGCCAACCTTAAGATAGTCAGGCTTCTGCAACAGTTTATCCATTAGTGTGAACGCCTCGCATGACCATACCAGTGTAATAAAGTCTTTAAGACTACCTTTATGTGGAACAAATGTAGTTCTTTCAGCAAATCCTCTGACCGCTATGACATTGGAGATATAATCATGAACGCTGCAGTCAGGCTGAATGAGTATTCAGTCCTATATAACGTCACGTTTCTAACGAATCTGCTACCCTGGATATAGAAAGAGATAACGTACTATGCTATAGGGAAACTGCTCACAATTTCCACAATTATACTTGTTTGTAAAATCCCAAATGGTTTAGTCAGAATCTTTGTACCCTGAAAATTTCGCCCAGGAGAAACGATCAATAACATTCGTAGTATGCATATTACAAATAAGCAGAATAATCTAAATTTGTTAAATTCAACGTTTCGTCTATGTTAAAGACTTCTTCAGGATTGACTTGAAGAAAGTAAATTAAAAATAAGTGCATGTGACGTGAAGTGTTTTTGTTCTCCCTTTTTGACAGGACATGGCCTTCAGAATTGAATGCAGTGTGGAGTTTTTTTTTTAACCCGACACATAGTTGCTCGCATTCAAAAATGTGGCGTGATAAAATTTAGTGCATATATAGGGAGCGCTTTTTGGGCAAGACATTTAAGTGATGTTGGTTCAGTACTCGAGTATGTCACTTTTCATCTTGGCTTTTTACCATTTTTTTTTTAACTGATATTCATAAAAATGTCTACAGCTTTGGACTAAATATGCCTTAGTGTTTTCTTAACTTAGTTTTTAAATAAAATCTTTCAAAGCTCAAACAATTCAGTTCGAACAAATGCTGACAATGCTTTTTTTATATTGTAAAAACCAATCCTTAAGTAATTGTTTTATAACGTTATTTTTTTAACTTCTAAAACTTGTATCTTAAATCCTTTAAACTTGCGTTTGATTTAAACTCTGGTATTGACATTGTAAAAATTACCTTAGTAAAGTGTACTACGCCTATTCCTTTTTGTCAACCAATCTTATTTCTATTTGTGACAACCCATTTCACCTACCTCCACCCCAAAATACTATCATTTTTTGATTGTCGATAACCATCTTTATATACTATGTATATTTAGATTTTTTTTTTTTTTTTTTAGCTGTTCAATTTTCCGGACGAGTTTAACTTCAGGTGGAAACTGCATATTTATATTTCTAAGGGCCATGATTAATATTGAGTCCTTTCTTTTTCTTTATGTTGTCCGCTGTTTGAAATCTTTCAGACTAAAGACTCCTGAAATTCTTGGCCGCACACGTTCTGGGTTTTACTTGTAGATTGTTCTCCTTTCTAAATATTTAATTTGTGGTGGCGTCTTGGATATGATCTTAAAGTGAAATCTATAATGAAGATCCACTTTGATGTTCTATGGAGTAATCGCCCTTAGTTAGAATTACTCAGATTTAAACAATATGAAATGGTAGTACCCTTCAGGTTTGCATCTACACGTAAAACACTATGCTTTTTAGCATTTTTGTTCGCTATAATCATATTTACTACTCATACTCCCAATCTTCCTTTTCCATATTGCCCTCCTAACAAATCCTATAAATTACTCCAGCTCTATGATCAACTGTCCTGGGTACCACAGAACTTAGTAATTGTAATACTGTATTACACACACTTGCTCAATCTAGTGTATTGAACTATTTTGAAAAGCATATACAACTTGAAAGTTTAATACTATATAATTACTATTGCTCTCGGACGATAGTTGCTTATCTCAGAATCTGAAGAGAAATAATGTTGGTAAGGAAAATAGTCTGAAGAAAAATGCTAACTTTTCCTGGTATAATTAGTCTGTGTATTCCTGGGCAATGCCCAATTACATATCTTATACACTATATAATATATACACTATATAATATAATGAAACTTCTATTGAATTCCTGGGCAATGCTGAGTTTCTTCCTCTTTTTAGTACATTGCTTACTAAATGTAATATTACTATTTCTCCTGAGCAGTGCAGTTTTTCTACTCCCCTCCCCTTACAATAATTTGAGAAATGTTTAAATATTCCAAACAAATGCTAATTCATCGGATATTAACTATCCTCAAATTCTTAAATAAATAAGAATATACGAGCACTTTCAGAATTCTTTTAGAGGCGTCTATAGTTTCGGCTGATGCTATTCTGGTTTGTATATATCATTCATCTCTGCTAAATCCTGATTCTGTAAAATAGAATTGGATTAAAGAGTCAGCACCCCAACTCTCAAAGAACATAAACTGGACTTGGAAAGAGCAAAAGGTCGATTGGCTTTTAACACGTTTAATTTTGGGATAAACGGGCCAAGGACTGCACGTGTTTAAACACCAGTTATTGCGATGAAAAGGAAGGCAAACTTATAGAGGAAATCAACTAGAGCCACAAGTTAGTTATATACAAGCATATTTTACCTATTCAATTAATTCAGCAACTAACACAAAATCGCATTTAGTCGGGAAAACAAACTATTTTGAATAGACACTGCTACTTTGTTTCCAATGTCTATGAAATAGCCATTGTCCACCGGATATAACAGCAAGTTGATAGTGCTTTGATTAGTGTGGATGGCTATTATCTTGAACAGGAACTGTTGAATAAGACAAGGCAATGCTAGACATTTTCTGATGCACCATTTTCATTGCTCCCTCAAGGAGTTCTGAAATGATACAAAAATAGCAGTGAATAGAATTCTCGACATCCCCTTCTAAGGCAAGACTCTAAACAATTCTCCTGTAAGTGGTAATGCCTAGGAGGATAGCCTCATTTGACCAAATCAAACGATAGCTCAATTTCTTTGGCATGGCATGTCAGATCACATAATACAGCATTGTTTTCTGACTGTAATAGTTGTAATCCTCTTATAATGCCATTTCCGGCCACTGTAAGGTTACATTAGAACCTTAAATACAATAGTGTTGCTTGAGGGGCCGTTTTTTGCTTCTTCCCTTTGAGACGACCTTGCTCAAGGTGGCGACTTCTATCTCCTCTTTTGCCTTTCCTTCCACCTCCACTTTCTTCTTGGGCTACTCTTCCGTCTTCTCGGGCTCCTTCTTCAGAGGACAAAACCTTGAAATATGACAGGACTTCTAGCAGTGCTGTCTCCTTCCCTCCATGATTACTGCCCTCACAGTTCAGTTGTGTGGGGATTTGATTGAACTCCTTGCGATCCACTCATTTGGATTTTAAAATCACCCGTCATGGTACAGTCCTGGTTAAAATCATAAGACCACTTAAGAAAGTAAGCGTTTACGCATATTATCGAATTTTTAATCAAACAAATGGTTGAAACAATTGCCAAAAGGGAAAATATGATGGAAAAAAAAAAGTGAAATCAGCTTCATTCGAAACCTTAACCCTGATCTAATAATTAAAAAACATTTTCACCTGATTAAAATAAGACCACTGATAATTTATCTAACAAAAGGCAATTATATATTACTAAAAAGGGTCTCGGTATTTAGTATAGCCTCCATTATTACGAATTACTTCAAATATTCTCTTCGGCATGCTTGCGACTAAGTTTTTTATCAGTTGCGAAGGAATTTTATCCCATGCACTGAAAACTGAATCAAAGTTCCTTTATCGAATCATACTGGGTTCCATCCTTGAACACTTCTCTTGCCATCTATCCGCAAAGATTTTCAATGGGATTGAGGTCTGGAGAACATGCTAAATCTTCAAATTCTATATTATTTGAAGAAAAGTATTCTCGTGCTTGTCGAAGTGTGTATCGCAGCGTTGTCTTACTGGAAAATTCAATTTCTTCCACACGGACGTGGACCTTCAGTCCTGATAGAAGCGGTCTCAAGCATTGAAATGTACTTCAATGATATTTGCCGGTCTTTGCAACCTTAGGATCCCAGCTGACGAGAAAGCACCCCCAGATTATTAAAGACCCTCCTCCACTATGCAGAGTTGAAAAAGTCTCTTTGGGCAAATTTTTATCATGCCAAGTGTTGAAATCCATCTGGACCATCTAGATTAAACTTTCTCTCATTAGAGAAAATTACATTTTCTCACTTCTCTCCATCCCAAGTCTAGTATTTGGCGGCTTATTTAAGTCGGTTAGTTTTGTGCTGTTCAAGAAGACATGATTTCTGCAGTCGCTTCATTTTCAGATGCCTTCTGATAGTTTTAGGACTACATTCTGCTGTTTGGCTTTTCAATCGACTTGAGCTCATACTGGAGTTTAAACTTCTGATACGGCGATCCAGTGATTTTTTTTTTTTTTTTTTTTTTTTTTTTTTTTTTTTTTTTTTTTTTTTTTTTTTTTTTTTTTTTCCCCCCCATATTGATCTGGATTTCTTAAATTTCATTACCGTTTAGCTACAATTCACTTCGTTTGCAATGGATCTATGGGAGAGTCCACCCCTATTAAGCTCAAAGATCCTTCCTCTCTCAAACTATGATAATGGTTTCCCTTTTGCCATTTATAATTTAGTAAGATGTTTTTTATTCACTAACAAGTTGCTTTCAGTAACATAGAAAGCTTTTCGTATTCATTTTTTTTTTTTTTTTTTTTTTTTTTTTAAACTAGCCGCATTTATTAAAGTGGTCTTATCATTTTGACCAGGTGAAAATGTGTTTTTTTTTTTTTGTTTTTTTTTTTTTTTTGTTTTTTTTTTTTTTTGTTTTTTTTTTTTCAGAATAATTTGATCAGGGTTAAGGTTTCGAATGAAGCAGATTTCATTTTTTTCCATCATATTTTCCCTTTTGCCAATGGTTTAAACCATTTGTTTGATTAAAAATTCGATATGCGTAAACGCTTACTTAAGTGGTCTTATGATTTTGACCAAGACTGTATTCCGGGAGCCCTTTCGAGGGTTCAACCCTCGACTTCTCCAAACTGGGACAACGTGGCTACTAACTGATTCTTCCCCAATAAAGCATGGGACTCCAAGCACAGTGACCAGCGTTCTCCTCATCGACTGATACTCTGGTTTTAGGCACAGATTCTTCCACATGAGGTTCCCCTTTGCCACCCTCTCAGCTTCCTCCTTCGTTGCCAAAAGGAGATCCCACTGGTTTGGTCACGGTATGCCCGTCCAGCAATGTGTCACGAGCGATGTGCCTATCAGCCGCTTGCCTAAACTCCTCTGCATGCAGTTTAGTGGCCACGTTTGTTGCTTCCTGGGGCATTCTTTTTAACCTAGCCTTAATTATATTAATGCTAGCGCTATCCCCCTCCTCCACGCCATATCTTATCTAGACTCTAGTGTCACTTTAGCTGCCTTTAGTGGATTATAGTGTTACTTTAGCTGCCCTAGAATCTAGGTTGAGTCTTTTGCTAAAGTTGGCATAAAAGGACCTAATGTCTTCATTAATTTTTACCCACCACTTATTCCTAATGATGCCCCCCCCGCGCGTCAGTTCCCGCTGTAGGGTTAGTAATAGCCTGTCACGGAAGCCCTCCTGGTGAGCTTCCAATAACTGGCTAATCTAGGCTTAGGTCTAAGCTTACCCGTACACAAACAAGTCGTGATCCGAGTAAACTATATTGTGGAAACTTGGACAGTTCAATACTCCTGTTGACTCGCCTAACTAAGAATCAATTGATATAGTTCAAGAGCTATACTGGACTAGAGCTGCGTCTACCTGTCCAAGTCCACAATGAGTCACGGGGCTTTTCATTTTGGAATTTGTCGATAAAATCAAACTTATCCACAAATTTACGAAATAAAACGGCATCCCGATCCATTAGTTCCCCTAGAAGGTAACTCAAATCGATCTAATTCGGGATCCAGGACCGTGTCCAGTCTCCTGCTAAGATAACCGTTCTAGAAGTAACCATGAACTGCAAAGAGATAAAAATGGGCGACAGCCTCAAATACACCTCGTAGGAAGACTATCAATCCCAGGAGTCCTGTCTAGCCTGACTTGTTTCAAGGACTTCTTCCTCTTTTATGCTACCTTCACACCTAGCCGCTTTGGTCGCCTCAAGGCGAGAAAAGTCTGCTAAATAGGTGTCTGACTATTCAATAGTCAGACCAGGCTCCTTGGTAAAAAGTTCCTGAAAATGAGTCCGAAAACCCTCAAATTCTGTCGTTAGATGTTGCTGTTCATCCGCCCGGCAATGTGACACTGACGATGTGTCGATCAGTAGAACGTTGAAACTCCTCTGCACGCAGTGATGCGGCCATATTTGTTGCCTCGTTTGGCGCTCTTTTTAATCTAGCCCTAACTAGTAATCCCTGGTCCTCCCTGTTGTCCAAGGAGTCCAGTTCAGCCTTAACTATAGTATAACTAGCACTATCCCTGTCCTCCACCGTCCTTTCTAATCTATCTTCTAATGTCGCTTTTGCTGCTCTAGAACTAAGGTTGAGCCGGCGACTAAAATCAGCAGCAAAGGACCTAATAACTTTTAAGGTTACCCCACCACTTATTCCCAATAATAGTCCCCGTCAATTCCCTCTGTATAGTTAGCTGTTCCCGGAAGTCCTTCACATCAAACGACATGTTGAACTTCCAGTAACTAGCTATCCTAGGTTTAACACTAAGTTTACTGAAACCTGGACAAGCCTATGGTCCGAATAAACTATATCATGAAAACTTGGACAGTCTAAATGCCCTAGGTCGACTCTCCTAACTAAGAACTAATCAATGTAACTCAAAAGTTGCACTGGATCGGAGCCGTGTTCATACTAAATCCCCGTGTTTTTCATTTCAAAATTTATTGACAAGATCAAACTTGTTGATAAAATCTCAAAACGCCTTAGCATCCCAGTTCTGGTTAGTAGCCCTTGTGGTATTAACCCCACGATCTAACTCGGGGACCCAGGACCATGTTCCAGTCTCCCGCTAAAACTAACCGACAAGACGAATTCATGAAAGGCTCGATCTGCCATAAAAAAAAGGAAACTAGCTCAGTACGGTTATTGGGCGCATAAACCCCAATAAAACGAAATCCCGCAGCCTTTAACATCCAGCATGTGCAATCTTCCTTCTGGATCTGCAAATACAGGATCACACAATGCATCAAGAGTGCACTTAACTAGCCAAGTAACCCGCCTTGCGTGGGTTTCAAAATGTGCTGCGTAGAGCTGTAAGTCTCTAAGGAGCACATCCTGGTAATCACTTGGAATAAAGTGAGTTTCCTGTAAACAACATATATCCATACCGAGGCGTTGGAGGTCGTGTGCAACTCGAAGTTTACGAGAGGCGTCCCTCAACCCTCGGACATTCAAGCTAGCTAATCTTAAGGCCGTCTTGGTTTACTTAGGGTTGGGAATCTTGACCAAACATAGACGGTGTCAAGACACCGACAGCTGTCACCATAGATCCAGTGGTCATCTCATTGGTGATTGACCCGTCAGGGGACAGACCGCCGATGTCCAGAGGGAAAGTTAATTTAATTGCCCTATATAGTGATGGGTGCACCTTAATAGAAAGAAAAAATGTGTTGGACACTTTTTTTTTTTTTTTTTTTTTCTGAAATTTTTGTCGAATTTTGGATTCAATTAGTTCGCCATTGGCTATGTCACGAACCGCATTTGATTCTTTGCCGTCATTTTTGTTACTGGCAATTACTTCACACTCCATATCGGGACTGCACTCATTCTTGACCGCTATCTTTGTTCAACATAATGTCTCAACACTAAACACTTGCAGATTTTCACAAGGTTAGCTGTTGCATGGTTCTAGTATAGTTTTTTTCTAAGGAAAAATTTGTAGCGTCACTTATAAGTTATTTACTCTAATCAATCTTGAATGCAACGCATGCAAGTCCGTTTTTGCTTTTGTATATCTGCACATGATTCTGTTACTGATATAATGTAAGGGAGCCGCTTTGCATTCGCAACTGTAGACCAGTTCTGCCTAATACTGTTTACAAGCCAACTCCATGTTCTTGATCCACTCGATCAATGACACTAAATTCTTGAATCGACTGAATATCTAAGGCATTTCTATCCATCTTGGTGAAGATAAGCTTGAAACTTTATGCAATAAAATACAATAGGAAAAACGTATACACTAAGTATCTGTGTGCCAACCGATCTTCTCTGTCCAAAATAAAATAAATAAAAACTGCCTTACGTTTTGTTTTTATAAGTTTGACAGAAATAAGCAGTCCAAGCTTGCTGAACATGGTGGCACACGGATTTAAGTTTTCATTAAGCAGAAACCATGTTTGGCTAAATCCAAATACACGTGTACGCTATTGCCCAGGCAGCAATCTCTTACAAGCCAAGCCGGGCAATGGAAGTCTGCCGAGAAATCGTCTCTTTTAGAAAATTTTATGATAAACTGATCACTTAAATGCATCTGTGTATGCAGTAGTCAATTTGCTCTTGTTTATCCTATGTATCATACTGTTATTGATACAATGCAATGGAACAATTTTGTATTCACAGCACTAGCTCTTCGTCTACGGCTCAGTTTGCAAACCAGCTTATCCACTGAACGATTGCCATATTTAGCAATGGCCCTAAATTTTTAGATCCGTCATATATCAATAGCAAAGCCGTCTATCTTGGCAAAATGTTGAAATAGCTTGAAGGTTGTATGCAGCCAAAGTCTTCATTAAAATATCGCTGTATGCCCGCTGATCTTAACAGTCCAAACAATAAAAACTGCCTGCCGCCAATAATGCAATATTTTATAAGTTTGACAATCTCTCACAACGAATATTTTCTATGTTTGATTCGGTCTGGATCAGTGCACATTTTATTTTTGTACCAAGGTTACCTGTTGCAATATTTCCAGTATAATTATCAGTTGCATGTTTTTTTCTTCCTAGCCCTTTGATCTGAATTAATCCTGAGTGTCAAAGTAATATCTACCTGCTGAATCTGAAACTATACTACAGTGGTTGCTAGAAAAGAGAAATTTGTCACTAATTTTTTAAGTGGAAATTTTTTTACTTGTTCGTCCCCCCTCCCCCAAGTTGGATTTTCACTTCTGAACAGAATTGCCTGCCTTTAAAAGTTTGCCTCTGGCCATAATGTGGTTATCTCCCAATTACAGGGTGTGACACAAGGGGCGAAAAGTGGGATGCGAAAATCCAGCTCCCTAGAGGAGTATTCTGGTCTGGAAAAAATGCCTGAGCAGACTTGTCGGTATTCCCTGAAGTAGAGCGTCAGGCGATTAACAATTCACCCTTCTCAAATTAAGGTGAAGCTTGAAAGGGTGAGCCTCCTAGAACTGTACAAGACCAAAGCCATACCGTTATGGTGTCTACCATTTCTAAATTTTGAATAATTTTGATATGCATAGTGCTGTAAAAAGCTTTTCCTGGGCATGGCATTATGCCAATAGACCACCTAATACAGTGTTGTTTTATGACTGCAATGATTAATGTTGCTATAATCCCATTTCATGTTATATTCGGCTACTGCAAGGTTGCATTAGAACCTTAAATATACCTCCCAACTACTCCATTTACAATGGAAAACAGTATCTACTCAGTCAATGGGCCCTGTTCGTATAAAGAAACTTAACTCCAATTTATACTGAATTGTTGCTGATGCAGTTCCTGTCAATATCTGAAGATACTCCTTAGAAAATGGTCACTCTTTTAATGGCGTGTGTCCTTAGCAATCTGTTACTCTCCACGGTTTTTCTTTCATTCGATGCATTCGTCCTAGCAAGCTTTGACCATCAGAACAGATACTACACTTTGTTTCTAGCTAAATAAAATTGAAACAAACAATTTAAGCCTTCAAATTTTTCATTTTCTGGCGACTATCCGTATTACTATCTTTTAATGCTCAATTAAGGGAATATTGAAATCTAGTAATACGGATAGAAAGAAAAATCTGTTTAAACATTTAAAATAGTTTTTATTTTTGTTACTAAATGAATCCTTTCCAGTTAAAAATCCAGTATTTATTCATCTAAAATTGAAGAGCAGACTTGAAAAATTAACATTATATAAAGAAGCCGAACAAAAGTCACTGAATTTGAACTGATGTGACTTCGCTTATTCCCATAATGTTGAATCTTTTCAAGTGATTTTGTTTCTGAAGTTTAGATGCATAATACTAACTAGACTTTTAATAGAAATGATATATGCAGTATTTTATAGCAAAATTATTTTAATCTCCCCCCCCCCCTCAGTTCTTTCATGATTACACTCTTCATACCTTATCTGTAGCTTTTGTGGCGGGTGAAATATGAGGTAGTTAGTTTCTGAAAATTGAGAAACTAAATTGCAGTTATTTCACAAAAAAATTTCATGGACATAATTTTAAACTCAAAAATTGAATTACGTGTTAATTTTTATTTTGTTTTACATTACGTTTGAATCGCTTATCGGCCACCTTCAGATGTTTTTAACATTTAAGGAAATGAGTTACTAAAAACAAATCTAAATAAAATCAAACGAATCGATGATAGAAATGAACTTTCAGCTGAAGTCTGCATTGCAGAAAACTTATTTCAGGTAGAAGACTTCAGGAACTAATTTCTTATTCTTTGCTAATTTAGAAGTCCATTTTAATCAATTTTTCTGCTTTTAACAAGTGCACGATTTTAATGTGGTTGCTTAACTGTGCGACTTCGTTTCATCTTAATTTATTCCACCAATATCGTTTAGTGTGCATTAATTACAGTGAATAATGACTTTTAAATTGGTGCGAAATAATGAATCTATTTCTGAGCATGAATCCTAATTAAATTGTTGCAAATAATTTGAAGAGAACCCAAATATCTTGGAATGCAACAAATCCAAATAAAATGTTTTTTAAACGGTGTCAATTCAAATAGGTCGGTTTAAAATGTTGGTTAGAAAACTTTGAAATGGAGCGGGGTACTTGGAGTGTGAAAATTCATTTCCTAGTTTTCTGAGGTTGTCACCTCTTTAAAAGAATTTGTAGAATTTTTTTTTTCTAAATAGGTTCATATCGAGACGAATATGAAACCAAATTCTAGAAAATCAAATCTTCCTGTTTTAATGAAAAAGGATTTCACTGCCATAGTAAAATAACTGTAGAAATCCTAAGTTTGTTTATTGTAGTTGGTTATTATCCTCAGTTGTAAATAAGATTATACTATACTAATACAATATTGTTAGTGTACCTTCTGCTACCTGTTCACGTGAATTACTCAACGTATTATGCTATTATCGAACGGGTCTATTGTGTATCTAGACTGACATGATGCGTTTTTTTTTTTTTTTTTTTTTTTTTCTAGAGTAAATATTTTAAACTGCTTTCGCTCGTTTCTTTCTCTTCATATCCTTTTACTCTAAACATCTGGAGCTGTTTAGAGTACCGGTTCATTGAATATGATATCCAGAAGTTCCTACTCTGAAAGGCTGTTCTCTTAAACCTTCAAATCCCGGTTTTAATGCTCATGTATAAATTTGTCCTTTGACCAGTTAAACTATATCCCCTTTTTTTTTTTTTTCTCAACGGTACCTATTTTCCAACATGTTCTAGTACATGTTACCTTTCCCATCCAGTCTCGAGCACTCTGGTTATTCTGCCCTTTTCATCTCGTTATTCCTATTCATTAAAAGCAACTCGCAAAGCTTAATCTGGTAAAATCTTTGGCTTGCAAGACACTATGGTGTTGCAGGGTGCCCTCGTGGTGAAATGCATACTTCCAACTCTAGTTGCACCGAATTCATAATTTTGTTTCAGATAAAATGTTTCCATTTCTCTCGTTGCTTCCACGCGATGGTGCTCCAAACTTGAGGCTTTGAAGGTAAGAAAGTTCACATATGCATAAATCCTTGTTTATACGGTTGACTCATTTCACAAATCATTTATCGTGTTTAGTTCACTGTCGGACATTGTAGGGTTTTTGTCACTTTTTCTCAATGATGCAAACTGCAGGGGACTTTTCACCTTGTCTCTAACTTTCAGAAGTGAGAATTTTTTGTCTTTGCAAGCAAGTGTCCTACCTGAAAAGAGTAAAGTTGATTGGCTGATATCGATCATCTGACTTTCTTACAAAGGATCCACTTGCTTACATGAGTGGATTCAGGCAATGGCAGCGTCTGATAGTAAAATGATCTGGTGATACCTGGTACTAATAACGTCATACATGCGATAAGAACTTCTCCAAGTTCATAATTTTTACTTGATATCCAAAACTTAGATAATGTTTTAGTTTGAACACCAACCTTTACTTTCTAGTAAACATTACCTTGCAGGCATATCTGGAGAATCTTTATTTGGATGACCCTATAAATTGCAAAAATCGTATAGCTTTGTTTGTAGCCTTTCTTTATCACTTTTAGATGTTACGAAACTCTTTGCCTTACTCTTACCTGATGGATTTGGGACGATTATGACAGTTACAGTAAAAAAAATCTTCAAATTTTGAGTATGAATTGTTCTTATTGAACAAAATGCAGTCAGCTTCATCTGAGACTATGGAGAGGATTAGTTTTCTACACCATTTATATGCTGTCTTTTTCACTTCAAAATCTGACCCTTTAAAACAAACTATCCACTATAAAGCAATAATAGCCATAAAGCAGATCAACGATTCCTATAAAGTTTAAAACATGGTTGGTCAGTTGTGGGTCAAGGACTAAAATTTATCTGCAGTGCTTTTAATTTTTACAGGATTTTATCAAGTTCTCCATCCTTGTTCAATTGTGCCCAATGTAATAAATGTAATAGAACTCGTTTACCAAACATCAATATTGTACATTTTATTTCTTCATATTTTCAGAATTTTCTTTCTGATACTTTTCATAGCATTGCATATTTTTACCTCTACTTCACCCAGTAACGAGGTAATATTTTTGTTTTTATTTTGAACTCTACCTTCATAATTCATCGGTATGACTTAATATTGCTAATGGAAATTACATTTTGATTAAGAGAAATAACCCATTTTCCATATGAGCTAGAACTGCAAACTGAAGTAGATTGATAGTCAATTGTTTTAGTTTATTATAGCACTAACAGTTGATTATTTTTTAGTATAGACTACAAGACGATTAACAGTCTTCTGTAGGTGCACAATTTGTCCCAGATGTCCAAAGGCAAGTTTGCCTTGCCTATTGTAAAGTGGCCTTCCCACATACAGGTAAAATACGGTGGATGTAGGGTGGATTGCTGGTGGACGCAACGGGGGAAAATTCAATCTTTTAAGAAATTTTTAAATAAATCCAGGGAAAGATACAATGATGGAACACTTCCTAGGCGAAGGCATTGGAGCCTGGTCTTAAACTTGCCATTACCTTGAGATATTCAGCAACAGGAAGCAGCTACCAGAGTATGATTGTATGGTTTCAGACTGGCTCACAACACCATTTCCAAGTTTATTCCGGAGGTCTGGGAGGCTATCATTGACGCCTATGCTTGGGTGCTTATCAATAACATGGCAGGTGGCAAAACAGTTTGAGGCCTGCTAGAACTTCCCTCGCATCAGTTTCCTTAAGTCCATCTCCATTTATTATTACTAAGGCTTCTACCCCATAGTGCTGATGGCTGTAGTGGATGTAGACTACATCTACATGAATGCAGGAGCAAATAAAGCGATGGAGTGTTTGTGGAGACTGACTTCTGGGAAAGGTTGAAAAGTGATACTCTGGGCCTAACCCCCCCCTTGCAGAACCACTTCCTGAAGAGTGCCTGTGATGTACTTCCTATTGGATGACGCTTTTCCTATTCACAGCGGGTTGGAGCCATTGCTTCTATGCAACATGACCATGGAGCAGTGCATCTACAACTACAGATGCTCCAGAGCCAGACGTGTGGTAGAGAATGCCTTTGGCATCCTGGCAGTCAGATTTTGTCTCTTGACAACTATGCCATACCAATCAAAGACACGTCCATCATCCTGGCCTGCTGCAAATCTAGTTCCCTGTCCAGACCTACAAGGTAGATGGAACCACCATCCTCCCAGGTACTTGGGATGTTGGAAAACTGCAAGATGCAGCACCAGAACCCAGAGGCAATTATGGGACAACACAAACCAAGAGACACTGTACCTGGTAGAGTAATTCAATTTTGAAGCTGACAGTGTTGTAACTTAGTCTAGTCTTTGCAACTGGATGTTGCTTTGTATATTTGTATTGTCATGCCTATAACTAAAAGTAGAAATTTCTAAATGTACTATATGGGTATTACTAGTAAAATTTTACATTACTTGTGTGTTAAAACTTGTACATATTATTGCTGCCATGTGCTTCTCATTATTACCATTTTAAAAAGTAGACGCTTACACTTGTGAAGCCCTCCAAAAGAGTGCTTTTGTCATGGCCCAAAATACTAAAAAAATAAAATTCGGTAATATTAGTGCTGTTTTGGGGGGTTTGAAAATGGAATGAAAGCTGTTAACATGAGGAGGTTGGGTATCTATTCCAAAAGCCATCCTTAACATAAGATTGGGGGTGTCTATTACATGTTTAAAAAGGATGTGTCCTCTATAGTATCAGACCTGACCCAATGGTTAATTATAGGCATAGACCGATTCATACCATCTAAAAAATTCCAACAAAAACCTAACAGCCAGCCATGGTTCTCCCCTGAAGGTGCTGCTGCCATCGTGCACAGAAATCACTTTTTCCATAGCTACCAACGTAATAGATGTACTGAGACTAAAGCTGCTTTCAAGACTGTAAAAGAGTAATAAAATATGCAAGAGAGCTTTTTGCTCAGTCTGTTAAATCCAAAGTAGCTGAGCAGCGGCTTGGTTCCCACCAGTTCTGGCAAATAGCAAACAGGATCTTGAACAGAAGTGTGCGTTCTATCCCAAGTATCATCAATGGACCTATTTGCCAAGAACTTTGCAGCTAATTCTACCCTATGCGACCATGACCAACTCCCTGTATTTCCTCCTATAACAGGCAACATGCTATGCAACATATAAATATCTGCGCGTGAAGTCGCCAAGCTAATCAAGACCCTTGATTCCAGTAAAGCAACTGGCCCTGAGGGCATTCCAGTTATAGTGCTGAAAAAGCTCCAACCAGAACTTGCCCCCATACTTACAAAACTGTTTAAGCATTGCCTTAAGAAGTGCTTTCTATGCCCTGTATTTAAGAATTCAGGTGAAAAGTCATCTCCCTCTCAGTACAGACCAATAAGTCTCTTGTGTGTCATGAGTAAGTTGTTGGAATCCATATTAAAGTAGTCAACCACCTTAACAGAAACAACCTTCTTAGTGACATGCAATATGGTTTCCGCTCTGCAAGATCTACAGCAGATGTGCTAACTGTTATATCACACAGGATTAGTGAATCTCTTGAAAGGTTTCCTTTCCAGGGCAATTACTCTTGACATATCGAAGGCCTTCGATAAGGTATGGCATAAGGGCCTACTTCCGAAGATTTCCAGCTACGGTATAACTGGAAATGTTTTAATCATTAAATCATTTCTCTCCGATAGGTTCAGAAGGTTGATGGGCAGAAATCAGAGGCCCACAGTATTAATGCTGGAGTCCCTCAGGGGTCCATACTGGGTCCAACTCTCTTCCTGATCTACATCAATGATCTCCCAAAACACATACTTAAATCATTCGTTGACATCTATGCTGAGGACAACCATCTATGGCAACACATCAAAGGCCGTAAATGACAAAGTTCTCTCTAATTCTCTCTCTTCTGATCTTGAGCACGTGGTACAATGGGGGAAGAGATGGCTGGTCACTTAATGCACCCAAAACCAAGCTTCTATCTTTACATCATAAACGATCTGATCCCCATCTGGCATCAATTGAAATGGATGGCTCTCGTCTTGGAGAGGCTCTGTTTTGACAAGCTTCTGGGTTTGACCTTCACTCCTGATCTGAAATGGAAAACGTACATCAAATCTGTTGCCAGGGATGCTGGGGAAATCGTGGGATCCTTCTACCGCTCCAGAAGATATCTCACTACTGATGCGATTCTCTTTGTATAAAAGCCAAGTACGTCCAAGGATGGAGTACTGCTGCCACATCTGGGCAGGAGCTGTGAAAAACAGCCTATCCTCCCTTGACAGAGTAAAAAATAGACTTTGTGGTTTAGTGGGGGATGCCCTTTTCTCTTCCCTGCAACCTCTCTCCCACAGAAGAGATGTTGCAAGCCTGTCTTTGTTTTATCGCTATTTCCATGACAGGTGTTCGTCTGAGCTCCAATCCCTTGTCCCCCCCCCTTGCCAATCTTTCACGAGAAACACCCATCTGGCTGAAACTACTGTCAATAATTTTCTCCACTCTTTATCTGTGACTAAATCCAAACGTAGATTCCATGAGCAAAGCTTCTTAGAACTGCACGCCAGTGGAACTCTCTGCCGCTTGTCTGTTTCCCACCTGACTACAACTTGGACATCTTCACTCCAACATAAACAAATTCCTGACAAACCGTCCCCCTTAAGACATTCTATCAAAACCCCCAATACTAATGATTACTACAATACTATCTCATTGATTACTGTACATGCATTAACCCTTATCCCTGAGTGGCCTTCGACCTTGATAAGTGGTGACCCCCCCCAATGTAAAAAAAAAAAAAAAAAAAAAAGCCGTTCTTCATTGTCAGCATACTCGAAAATCTAGGAGTCGACATTTCGAATATGAATGGTGAGTTGGACTTAATGTATTAAAAAAAACTCTAAATTTTACAAGATTGACTTGTTCGTTTAAAAATTATTGATTTTTAAAAAAATTTTTATAAAAAAATCTTATAAAGAAGTAAACAGAATGAAAGTTAAACTTCTGTTCCATTTTCAAAACCCTATAACAATGCTCTAAGTTTTACCTAAACTTATTAGTTTATTCTTTGAGGATTTGGTGACCCTAGAAAGGTCTGGGGCTTCAGTTGAGCAAGACTTGATATTGTAATCCTTCGTAACTGAAGGAGAATGGAATACCTTAAGTCGTGTTGTCTAAAGAGGCCAACAGACTGATGGATGAAGGGTTGGTGTTGGTTGCTGCAGGTCCTAATGTTGCTGTGGCTGAGCTCTCGAGGTCCCTGGCTGTGGTCTCTTGTAAAGTGCAGGAGGCGGCTGCATAGGCATGTCATCCCATAGCCCTGGTGCTGCATCATAATAGGACGCATCATGGTGAGCTGCAGTGGATGCTGGAACTGGTGTTGCTGCTGTTTCCTCTGGCATGCAGTCCTCTTTACTTGGTGCAGCAGGGAGACCACTTGCACTTGGAAGTCTTTGTAGTCATCCTTTTCAAGCTCGATGGCCTTGGTGTAGAAGTACTAGCATCAGTTTTTCACACACGGGCCATGGAGGTCCTTCGTCCTCTGTTCCACAGCTTGGGAGGGAAGCATCGATGAGTCACTGGACCAGAGGAAAATGTCCTGCAGCCTTCCCCTGGAGGTTTTGTCCATAGGCTCCTCAATGAAGGCTACCTCAGGTTCATCTTTGGGACCTGACTCCAACTAGTTGGAGGTCTGTCACTCGGACCAGCCTATCTGCTAGGCACCTTCTTGATGTACTTGCTGAGAAACACAGTTAGGTCACCCAGGACTCTTTCTCCATTGGGTTCTTCACTGTTCTAGAAAGGGCTTGCCAGCTGATGTCTGCATGGAATCCAGCCAGGTCTTCAGGGCAAAGAGAACACAAAGGCAGCTCCTGGGACTTATGGTCAGTGAGTCTTGTCATAGAACATAGCGTGATCCATGAACAAGTCAGCCACCATCTATTCACCTTGGATACAAGTGCAGCTTGCCAGGTCTTCTCCTGGCTGGGTCTTCAGAGCTTCAGTAATAAGGATGATCCATGTCTGGCGGTCTAGCCCAAAACTGGTGGCAGAGGTCCAGGAACCAGAATGGTTGGTTCAATATCCTCAGTTTTTTCATTAGCAGGCATTAAATTGTCTGTTCTGCCAACTTTCTTCTGGACTTCTTGGAACCTCTTGCTCTATGCATTATTGTAGACTGTACATGTCTGTGATTTCATCAAAAGCAGATATAAATGACTTCTCTAAGCCAGTGCGTTATACTAAACTGTAGTGACTGTCGAGTCATAGTGCACTCGTCGGATCATACATGGTATCTGCCAATCAGTCTGCACTATCCATCACATACATACCTCATACCAGGTCACAACCATGAACCCATCAGTGACGCATCTCTACACACTTTGCATGGATCCATGGTGAATCTGACAACTTCATGCGCCACATGTCTGTCACGGCTGTTCACGTATGTGCCAGATAAGCCGCTGGGTGTAGGTGTATGTCTGTGCTATGGGTGTCGGTAAATGTGACTATCAGAATAACCTGGCCGAATCACAGCTAAAAAAATTGTCCACCACACTTAAACACAGAACTGAAACTCAAACTATAGATTTGAAAATACAGAATTTCATGAAAAAAGGCGAAATATATTTTAAAAATGCAATGTAAGTAAGTTATCTACATAAAATAGCACAAGTGAGTGCATTTCTTGGTTAAAACTCAGAAACTACACAAGATACAATTATAAAATGTATGATTCAGTGAACTCTGCCTGGTTATGGAAATATAGTAAACCATATGCTAAATATTCATTATCTTGTGATCACTATGGACAAAAATTTAGAAACTGAGCATTTTTTTTTCTTATATATATATATATATATATATAAAAATTTTTTTTTCTTTGAAGTTTTCATCCCTTGTAACTTTAAAGTGAAGTAGTGTCAAGTCTGGTTAGAACGAAAAGAATCTGTAAATGTAATGTTCTGATCGTATTAAATTTCACTTATACACAATACTTGTCAAGCACTTAAAATGTTGATAATTTTACAGAATTTGAACTGAAGTTTTTTTTTTTTGTTTTTTTTTTGTGTCTGGCCTATTACGAAAAATATTCACTTTTGTTTTATTTCATTTTAGTAAGAAAGATAATGAAATGGAAATTTACTCTTACTAAAATAAGAATGCATCTTTTTTGGTAATAAAAATTTGTTTTAGTTCTGGTTATGTGGTTAAGTTTGGATGTGGCTTTTTTTTTTTTTTTTTTTCTCGGTGATTTTGGCCAGGGTATTTCGTTAGTTATATTTACCAATGCGACTTGCTGCGAGCAAACTCCCGGATATTTTAAACATGTCTGAAATTTTCGCCGTGTGGTTACAGCTTCACTGTATCGCCATGCTTACTAAGGATGGCTGCCCAGGGGTATACTGTGGATCCTGAGGAATATCCCCACGATGAGTAGGGATAGCCATCCACCAGTGATACACCGTTCTATACCTGTATGGGGGGAGGGGCGATTAGATTCCGATTCATTAAAGGATTCTATGAACTGGTACTTGATACAGATAGTAAGAGCACTTAATAATGCATAATATTATAAACTCTGCCAACATGAGCTTTTCAGCTTAAAAATTCAATGTAAACTTGTTTCTAGCCTAATAACGAGCAGGGCCAGTTGAAATTTCACTGAATGAGAAATATAAACCCATGAAAGTTTTGGTATTCTTCTGGATAGCAAAATTTTTTTGTCAAAAAACTTGCCAATGTGAATTATCAACATTTCTGTGACGAGTTCTATTTTAAATATAGAACAGTTAAATGAGATGAATTAATAAGTACTAGTAAATACATAGTTCAATAAAAATAAAATCACTTCGTAAGAGATGATCGTTAATTTAATTCAGTTCAGCACCTTGGCAGATAACTTTTAACCTGCTTCTTTCGAATGTTCCTCTTTTTAAATGACATTTTGCTGACTTTAGAACTGCTGCACGGTGAAATTACAAGTTCCTTCCTCACATTGCAGAAATATTATATTCGAAAACGAGGCTACATAACAGGGAGGTTACTTTTTTTTCTTTTTTTTTTTTATTATAGCCAAATTTGTTTTTTTTCTTTAAGCAGTTTGGCCTTCAAAAATTGTATTTGATCTTCAAGACTTAACCGAGACAAATGAGATAAACTTTCACTTATCTTTTTATCTTAAGATCAGTTTTGGTCTGAGAAATTTCAGTGATGGGTTATGTAACCTTTGAGTATTTTAAAATTTTATTCACTTTGCAATGATAGTCATTTTAACTCCTCTTTTGCATTCGAAATAAAGAGTGCTTACTATTTTCATTTAAATGTGATTTTAAATAAGATTTAACTAAAGCACTTAATAAATATATATAAATACACAATCTACATAACTGGCAAGATTGTGGATTTCTAGTAAATATACAATTTTCATAATTATAAGTCTTTTACTTTTCTTTGGGTATCCTGTCTCAATATGATCCTTTTTCAATTGCCAAATATGAAACCATGCATGGACACATGCAAACATGAGCATACACATTAGATATAATAAATGGCTACACAGATTAATTCTGTAAAGCAACAAAACTGTTAAACTATTGTCTTTAGTGTGAGGAAGATGAAAATCTCTTTACTCTCCTGCACCCATTTTTCTCATTTAGATTTTTTGGAGGTTATATACTGTATTCATTAAATTTGCTCTGCACTTCATGAATATTCAGTTCTCTATTCGGAAGTGGGATTTGCAATAAAATATTAAACAAGAATTTCTGTTAGTATTAAACCTGAAATCAATTTGACTTTTATTTCACTTTCCTCTATATACACATAAAATGAGAACTTTATTACCTACTAGATACTGTTCTCGATTATCTAAGGTCTCTTTGTAGATGGATTAACCAGGACAACTTGGCATGAGAATAGTTTTCCCTACAAGTAAATCCTGACTAAATATTCCAAATCACATGGTATTTGTGCATCAAATATGGTTAACCCACGCTGGCTTTTATGAGGAATGGTGTACCTTCAAATGATATTACCTCAAGTAACAAGACGAAGCTAGATACTTCACTAGACTAGATGAATTCTTGTCTTGGACTCCAGTAAGGCCAAAAGATCACACGGTATACTAGAATATAATAAAATGGTTAATTGGCAGAAAATTGTTCTCCTTCTTTCAAACTCTGTTAAAGAGATAAAGGAGAAAATTGAAATATTCGAATGTCTGTCCTAGATCAAGTTTTAGCCCCAGGAAGACGGGGGCGTGATTTCTGAGAATTTCAACTGAAATAAAATGAAACGTACATAAAATGCATTTCGAGATTATCAAGTGATGCCAAATCACTGGCCATTTCAGGTTTTCCATCGTATTGGTTTACAGCCACTACAATCTGACTTTGAACACACCACGTCGACTCATTGAAAGCATTTAGCTATGTACGTCGACATTGCTTTTTTTTTTTTTTTTTTTTTTTTTTTTTTGAGGGGGGGGGGTGCTTTCAATATTCGACTTGTTTCAGATGCATCATTAAATTAAAACTTTAATTTTTCTATTCATTCGTTTGTATTTGGGTAAGTTTTATCTTTTTAATAGGTTTAAATTACCTCTGACTATGTTTTCTTAAAACAAATCTATTTTAAACAGTTTGTGACAATGTATATTATGAGCTTAATAAACCGTGGCAATTTTAAGATTGCCTTATCGATATTCAATAAGGCAATCTTAAAATTGCAACGGTTTAAGTTAAATCAAAATGGATTTACACTTTCAGAGCATATGTAACTTTAAACATTTTAAAATGACAGAAATATGTACTTAATTCATTCATAATTAAATTATATTGTATAAACAATAGGAATGTGAAGTGTAGGTTCGGGTTTTGTTTTTTAAATTTAAGTTAGTTAAATACAATATTTAATTTTACACCTAAAGTTTGAGAACTATCAAAGAACTGCAAGAACAAAACGTTGATAAATTTTGAGGGTGGCGAAGGGAGAATGAATGATAATTCGATTTCAACCGCGAACGAAAGCTGAAGAAAAATTTTCCGGTGAAAAAAAAACAAACCTATTACACATATATATATATATATATATATAATGCGCATACGTTGTTGGAGATAACACTTCAGACCCAGAAGATATTAGATTTCTTTGCATGAGGGGAATGGCGTCAATAGGTCTTAGTGTCAAATTCACAATGTCTGGCTGAGTATATCACGTGATTAGAAGTGTTTAAATCTCGTTATGTGAGATGCGAAGTTGGACTGCAGCTGACAATGTGAGACTCCTTTCCCTGTGTTTTTCTAAAAAAAAAAAATGCTGGTACTAGGAATTAAACATTTAATACATTCATATCCTAAAATGGTGTTTATACTTGTTATAGCCATAAACTTATCCTTTATATCTTTAAAAAGACTAGTTCTAGTGGTGGCTTCGCTTGACACTGAATATCGTTCTGTAAATAGTTTGTCACAAACTGTTTAAAATACAATGAGCTTGCCTGCTTGTCATATCTAATGATCTTGGCATCAGTTTCTTCACACAATAACAAATTGATGAACCTACATGGCAAGGCTTCCGATATACCCAGCATGCTATTGTAATTATGTAACCTCAATTTTACTTCTATTCGTTTCCTGTGCCACATAGGTTGTTGGAGACGTTACAAAAAGATAACGAATATCTTCTAAAATGTTATCTTCATATGGAGCGGAATCTATAGGTCTTGTAAAAAGTTACTTTTAAATGGTAGATTGAGACCTTTAAAAATGTTCGATATCTAGAGGCACAATCGAGACTGTAATAACTTCCAATAACACTCAGATGTAGATTTAATTTTCGCTGTGTATTCTGCATGATACATGCTGAGTAATACGGTGGTATAGCTGCTGATTGGTCCTGCTGCTGTAATTAGATTCAAATTGATATTAAAAAAATGATAGATAATAGAACTACATCTGTAGTGGAAGTATTTTTGATCATAGATGTACGTACTTGGTGTATCGCAAGAAAATTTCAATGCGCCACATGGTATATTTGCTTAACAAATCTGACTGGCATTATCTAGACTAAAAAGGACATTTGGCTGGACTACCACATTCTATTTAGAGAATTGCTCAATTTATGACTTAATAGCCATGTTAATAACACCGCAAGGATAAAATTTCTCGATGAAAATAGAAATAGCATAAGTTATTAATCAAGCTTGCTGGTTTCACGCAAATGTTCTGTCGGGATGGATCTTGACTGAAAATGCATTGAGGTTTTGAATCACTTAAAAACATGCGGCAATTACTAGAAGCACTGAAGAGCCGTGATATGGCAAAACAATGTGGATAAACTAAATATATCTTTTTGGTTTGATATGTTTGAACAAAATATCATAGGCAAGCTACGAATACTATGTATCATGACAATCATATCCGTTTGCAAGGATTGTTTCCTTTTTACTTGTTGCTATAGCAAGTCGTTAATGCTCCATGTACCATACTAATTAATACATAGTTGTGCACTATATTAGAATTAAAATTTTTAGAGACTATATCACTGCACTTGCAATCGAACCTACTGTGAAATTGTCTTAAAATCTAACAATCAGGCCTTTTATTTAATAGGATATATGCACATGTACATATCATTAGGGGTTTTAAAAAAAAACAAACTTTAATTGTATATTGACTGCTAGATGGAAGAATCCTGAGAAATTAAAATGGGATATACTACATCATAAAACAAATATTAAGCGGATCAAATCCAAATATTACTTGTAAACAATATTACATCAACGTTGCTATTCTTTGCTCTTTAATTAACATCTATATAATTATCCTCTTTTGTAATGTAGGAAGTAAATCTTTGCAGAATGAAGGGAAAGCGATTCTGGTATCAAACTCCCTGAACTGGACCGCATAAAAGCGGTGAGACAAAACTGACACCGAAAGTATCGGTGGATAAATTGAATACATTTTTATACTGTTGACAGAACTTTGACTGATAGCCCAACTGAAGGGATGTTTTAGATAACTTGGAAACTTGGCTGGACCAAAACCGTGTTAATGTTAAACTTTAATGAAGGTTGGAGTATATTTAACATCAGAAAAAGTTGCTTGCCTCATTGAGATGAAGGCTATCAACATATCAATGACAATGGTGTAGGAGTATGCTTAGACTCCTAAAAAAAAAAAATTAAAAAAGTCACTATTCTCTGCCATCGGCCATGCTGATATATTTTCTGACATTTAGTTGTCTGGTCTATAAGCATCAGGAAAAATGCCCTTTCTAAAAGTAAAGGGTGTGTGGTTAATGTACTGTGATAAAGTGTCTCAAGATATTTATGATCTTGAACCGGCTGGACACATTAAAAGTTATTTTGAATTACAATCCAATCGTTATCTATGACGGAAGATGAAAGGATTTAGCTGAAAAGATATAGCAGTCAACCATTTGGCCAGCTGGGGTTTTAAAACCCCTCATAGAATGTCTTATGAATCTTGGATACCTTATTACCGATTCTGCCATGTCTTTCTGCAGAAATTGTTTTTTTTTTTTTGTTTTTTTTGTTTTTGTTTCTTTACTTTGCTATGGGGAAACAAGAATATGGGTCGCTTTTCGACAGAAGCATATTAGTTACCAGAGATAAAATGTATTTCTGACTAATGAGGGTCTTGTTCAGTTGTAAAATGTATTTTAGTTCATGCAGATATTGTATGTATTAGTCAGTTTTCTATTGGATATTGTACCTAATATAAATTAATTTTAAAATTAAAATATTACTTTATTGCCATCAGCTAGAATTAAAACGAAAATGTTTAGCACTCCAGTTTCCTACCGTTTGAGCTATTGAAAGATAAGATTTAAAATTAAACCACTTTGAGCTATAAATGAGTTTATGCATATGCAAAAGTAATAGAAATATGTTGACAAGTTGAACGGAATATTTTCAGTTTGCTGACATTTCTGCAAGTTATTCATCCATCCGAACAAAGTTTTTACTCGCTACAAACCATCCTTGGTGTATGATTACTATTTCCTGTTAATTTCAGCATTTTATTTGATTAGTAATCTAAGCGTTTAGACGTGAATATTTTCACACCGAGAATGTTGTTTATATAGATAAGATTGAACAATGTCTAGATAGTCATTCGTACACAATGGTAATAAACTCTATGCTCTAGCCTCGTCTTTGAATAAATTAAGGCTTTCTAGTTCAGGATTTAAATTAACTTATACATAACTGATTCATATGAATATAAATACCAGTAATATATTAAAATAATTTCACAAAAGTAAACTAAATCCTGATATTCTGGCAAATGTAATACAATAACCTATTTTAAGTTATAGGGAGACAGTTGACTACGATGCAGATATCAATTTGTAGAACATAAATACAGGCAAAAAGATTTTGTCAAAGTAAAATTTGTTGGCATGGAAGTAATTTTGTATAAAATTAGAAAATATATGAAGTTTTTCATAGGAAAAACTAGTTTCCGGTTTGAAAATAGTTGCAAGTCAATAGCCTAAATTATTTTGTCTACTTATGGGCAATGCCTTAATGGTACCAATTTTTTGCAAGATTTGGTCTTAATAGAATTAAATGTTAACTTGCACTTAGGACCCGATTCTACAAGCTAAAGGTTGGTTTTTGCGAAATTCTGCCATTGCCTTGCGAATGTGAGCATTATTATATATATATATTATTTTATTTTATCAACAATTCCTTTCTGTTGCAAGTTTAGAATATAATTGTCTATAATACCAACTCTATCATAATCTCAGCTCAATGAATTTTCAAGAGTTTTCAGAGCATATATACATCAATTGAATAAAATCACAACCTACATGAATAGAAATTCACCTATTTTGGCGTTAAGCTCTTACAGCTGTTTCGTGAAAGGATGGACAATTACCTCTCGTCTATAGAACTGTAAATCTTCCATCTAGTCACTCCTCAGAGACGCTTACGACTATTCCCAACTAGTTTTTCAATCCGTTGTGAAAAAATTATGTACAGATAAAAATAACGTTGTGTTACGTTATGTATGGGAGGATTAGGGAAAGCAATTGAAATACAACATATTACTCGAAGATCCTAGAGACTAATCACTCAAACCTAAGAGGCATTCCTTCTGCTTGCAGAGGGAAGGCTTTCTCAACCGAACGTGAGCAGTCTCCAAGATCTTTGATTGAAATTAGTGAGCACGACTCAAGATTGTAAAAGAATTCCTGCTAAAGTTCGCTGCATAAGACGCTTTTAATTATGAGGTGGCCAGTAATTGAAGACTCGTGTGTATTGGCAATTACGTCTGGTATGTCTTATTTCTGATTTTGGTAGGTACGTGTTATTTGCCTCTTCCATCCGATCTTAATGTTGTTCGACCCACATAGTTGACACTGCAACTACATTAAAAATTGTAAATTACATTATGACTGGGGGAGGGGAGTAGAACCTCTTTTGGAGAGGATGACATTAACGTTCTCGTAGGAATACAACACGTACATTTGAAGCAAAATAACAATTTTGCACTGAACTGATTTGCTTTGCAAATCTCACTTACTGCCCCCAGCCAAGGTAAGCGCAGATATACTGAGCATTTATTCACCGTTTGAATTTTAGTTACAGAGGACTCTTTTCCTCTGTATAACTGACCTCATCACATCCAACGGGTCCCATTTTTGGAGAGGGTTTTAGTAATTTATTTTTAATTCCTCATCCAATTTTAATTTTGAGCAGATCATAAGGACACCATGTGTTAGGGTCCAAATTAAATGTATCTTGTGTTTTCGGGGGCAAAATGAATCCCAACGTGTATACGTTCCCGTGAACAAAGGTTTACGGTATATTGATGTAAGGTAACTGGATGGTGTTTTCGTTACCAATACATCAAGGAAAGCTATGGACGAATTAGACTCTCCTTCATAAGTTTACTGTAGCGTGGGATACATCTTAAGGAGAAAAAATTATTTGCCTCTGTTTGGTTATCGAAGAGGCAAAATGTGTCGTCCATGTAGCTAGTGCAATTGCTCTTCATGGAAACCTACGAAAATATTCGCCATTATCGGGCCCAAACTAAGGCCATCGACACACCTATTTGCCGATGCATTACATCGTTGAAGCTGAATTCAACAGCTGTAATGGCAAATTTTATCAGTTCAACGAATATATTTTCAGAAATGGGAGGCGATATCTGACTACGATATAAAAAATCTGTACGGATATCTAAAGTCTCTGAAATCGGGACGCAAGTAAACAGGTTGCTAATGTCGTAGGAACATAAATTTATTAACAATCTTAGACCTCTGAATAAAGTCTGCAAAATAAAATGAATCTTTCAAACAGTATTTACTGTAACATTTTAATTCTGGTTGCAAAATATTTAAGATTTATTTATTTTATATATGGTATCTTCGGCAAATATACCCATCTCACACACGATTTTATCAGTGGTAGTTTTGTTTAGCATGATTTTTTTTAAAATATGAGAAACCTTTCAAAAGTATATAACAAGAGAATGCTTTTTTTCCAAAAAAGCTTCCTTATAAACTTAGTATGATTTTTAACAATTGTTAGATCCCTCCCCCCTACAAATGAGGGATTGGGCCTACTTTACTCCCTTTGTTTGTTCACACTTTTCTCAACCATTTAACGCCTTGGATTTTAAATTTTGCACAGTCATTCCACCCGGTTCATGCGCTTTGTTGGATCAGTCCCACCATTTTTGTCATTCCATGCCACATCAACTCTTCTTGGTTTGGACACCTGATTTATCTTAATTTTCTGATGGATGTACTTACATCCCATTCTCAACAGTTCCTGTAACTTTTATTCTTAGCCTGCCTTCTGCTGACCATAATTTTTTTTGTCGCTGAATCTTATTTCTTCCATGCCTGTATAAATCTCGTGTCTGCAACTTTGAGGTCTTCAGAATTACAGTATTATTGTAGCCTCTTCTGTGAAAGACCTTGAATCCTTCAACCATTTTATGGGCAGACATATTAGGTTCGTCTTTCTGTACAAGACCGAGTTGCTTGATAATCTTGAAAGCCCATCCATTTTTGAATAGAATTTTACTAAACGCATACCATTTCCATATACATTGATCATAATTTTTTATTGGGTCTGATTGTATGTATCTATTACTCATATTTCATGTGATTGACTGTCTGGAATGCAATAACCACAAATAAGTTAAATGGATCCGATGTATTTTTTCCGAGCTAAAAAAGTTACTTCGTATAATTGCAGGCCCCCAGAATCATACGTCATACGGTACTAAGTGCCACTTAGTCAGAAAACTGATTCAGTTTTGCGCTTTTGTAACACCTGTATCTTAATGGATATTAGTTTTATTTTATTTTTTTATGAAGCTAAGCTATCGTGTCATGTTCATTTCAACAATATTTGTAATTATTGAGAATATTAACAATGAAATATTTTCTGTAAATAAAGTTTAAGAAACCCTAGTCTTACATTGCTTCTTGGCAATTCTGCGCTAGTTATCAGATTCTTCACTGACAGCCGAATTTGCTTGAGTTTTCTATGTCTTGACAAGCTTTTTGTTCAGCTAGAACACCATGGAGATAAGAAGCATATTAAGGGGTACAAAGGTGCTACTTAATCCAGTCACCTTCATAAACATTCTGTATCTCCGACCCGCGCAATGTGTAGAGGAATTTGAATAACACGTTATAGTCAATTCATTTTCCCTATATCTGATGCCTGGTACGGTATGATTCTTGGTCGCCATTGTTTTATCTACCAAATCCTGGCGATAATGAATTGCTATAAGCTACTGTTTGGCAGGTTTTGAATATGCTGAAATTGACTTCTGAATAGATGGTGACTTCTCGATTATCATACATACAGTCGAGGTCAAAATCATAAGACCACTTAAGTAAGCGTTTATGCATATTATCGAATTTTTAATCAAATGGTTGAAACCATTGCCAAAAGGGAAAATATGATGGAAAAAAAAAATGAAATCTGCTTCATTCGAAACCTTAACCCTGATCTAATAATTATTAAAAAACATTTTCACCTGGTCAAAATAAGACCTGATAATTTATCTAACAAAAGGCAATTATAAATTACTAAAAAGGGTCTCTGTATTTAGTATAGCCTCCATTATTACGAATTACTTCAAAAATTCTCTTCGGCATACTTGCGACTAAGTTTTTTTTTTTTTTTATCAGTTGTGAAGGAATTTTATCCCATGCACTGAAAACTGAATCAGAAAGTTCTTTTATCGAATCCTACTGGGTTCCATCCTTGAACACTTCTTTTGCCATGCATCCCCAAAGATTTTCAATGGGATTGAGATCCAGAGAACATGCTGGATGATCTAACAATTCTATATTATTTGAAGAAAAGTATTCTCGTGCTTGTCGAAGTGCGTATCGCAGCGTTGTCTTGTTGGAAAATCCAATTTCTTCCACAGACATGGACCTTCAGTCCTGATAGAAGCATTTTCAAGCATTGAAATGTACTTCAATGATGTTTGCTGGCCTTTCACTACTTGCAACCTTAGGGTCCCAGCTGACGAAAGCACCCCCAGATCATTAAAGACCCCCTCCTCCCCTATGCAGAGTTGAAAAAGTCTCTTTGGGCAAATTTTTATGCCAATAGTGTTGAAATCCATCTGGAAAATTTAGATTACTTTTTCTCATCGGAGAAAATTACATTTTCCCACTTCTCTTCATCCCAAGTCTGGTATTTGGTGGCATATTTAAATCGATTAGTTTTGTGCTGTTCAAGAAGACGTGGTTTCTGCAGTCGCTTTAAATGATTGAAACCCTTCATTTTCAGATACCTTCCAATGGTTTTAGGACTACATTCTGCTGTTTGGCTTTTCAATCGACTCGAGCTCATACTGAAGTTTTTTGTTTTGTTTTTAACTTCTGATACGGCGATCCAGTGATGGGGTTATTTATTTTTGGTCGACCTGGACTCTTTGTGCCCATATTGATCTCGATTTCTTAAAATTTCATGACTGTTTTGCTACGATTCACTTCGTTTGCGATGGATCTATGGGAGAGTCTACCCCTATTAAGCTCAAAGATCCTTCCTCTCTCAAACTCTGATAATGGTTTCCCTTTTGCCATTTATAATTCAGTAAGATGTTTTTTTATCCACTAACAAGTTGCTTTTAGTAACATAGAAAGCTTTTTGTATTCATTTTTTTTTCAAAATTAGCCGATTTTATTAAAGTGGTCTTATTTTGACCAGGTTAAAATGTTTCAGGGTTAAGGTTTCGAATGAAGCAGATTTAATTTCCCATCATATTTTCCCTTTTGGCAATGGTTTCAACCATTTGTTTGATTAAAAATTCGATAATATGCGCAAATGCCTACTTTCTTAAGTGGTCTTATGATCTTGACCAGGACTGTACGTTAATCACGAGATTTCAGTTTCCTTTGTAGCTTTCACCACTCAATGTTAAATAGTAGCTCTGAGAATTGATTGTAAAATGTTTAATGTTTTCGAGGCATTCACATGTCCGGGGCTTTTTCTATCCCTTGAAATAGAATTTTCATCTGTTTTAATTTGCTATTTCAAATATGGTTTCTCAATGGAGGGTATCTTCGAACCGCATGATTTTATAAGGATGTTACAATAAAATCCTGGCTTTAGCGATCTTATCTGCTCCAAAGCGCAAGCTAGTTCAAGATACCCTCTTTTGTTCTGAGGCTCACTTAACAGGTTAAGTAGTTTTTTTAATTCTAGAGCGAAACCAATAGGTACATCCACTTTATTACTATTGCTGGTTTTATGAAGGGTGTGGCTTTGTTTTTTAACTGTGACATACCTACTTAACATTCTACTTTTAGTAGAAAACTCAAATCATGGCACTCTTAAAACTGCACGTCACAAAACTGTCTAATCCAGCAGCCATATTACTTTTCCTCTTGTCTCTACACTTAATACATGCAGATTTAATGGACGCATTTTAATATTTTATTTGTCCATGTGTGGCCGTCTTTGGATGTGTGTTGGCCTGGATGATACCAAAATCTCGTCTAAGGAATCGTTTATAAAATTTAATCTTTTCTGCAATCTAATATTTGGTACAAATAAACTTCATTCTTCGCCTGACTTGTCTTGTCAAACTGTCTTGTGTGTGTGCATCTACATTGTAAAACTCTATATTACTCCTATCTTGATACTGACTGGATTTGGGCTTTGATGTCCTTCAGTTAAAGAATAGGGATTGTCTTACTAGAGATTCTTCTAGATAGATAAATCTAGGTGCTTATGATCTCGTGAGTCTGAAGCTCACGCAGGATCATGATAGAACTCTTAATAAGACTATCATCAAAGTGTCTTCAACCAATCCAGTCATTTCAAATGTGGGAGTTCTCTTACAATTCTTGTATCACATCTGTACAAGGCTGCTAAAACATCAAGCACAACATAGATCAGGATTGATCATTCTCATCTTAAAACAAGGACCAATGATCAGATCTTCAAATATTGCAACTTGTGCAGAGTACTTTGTTTATAAAGGCCAATGAATTCTTTTCTCCTGTTATTCTTAGTCCATATATCCAGATAACAGAAAATGAGTTTCACTAGATAACTAAATATTGTTCAGGAATTCTTAGTTTTCATCAATCTTGTTGCAGCTTTTCCATGATCTTTTGGCAAAATTTGTCTTATTTGTATTCTGTTCAGATAAAAGTTAAGATCCTGCAGCATGATCCATATGGACTCCCAAAGAATGTAGCGTTCTTGGCTTCAATGCTACCACAGACTGAACAAATGAGCTATTGACTGAAAATCTAGTTCTTTGGACGACTAAAATCTTTCCCCTAGCGTTCAAAATTATTGTTCTATACGCACTGAATTTGAACCTACATGAATATTTTTGATCCCCCCCCCCATCGCCTGACAAAGATTAAACATAGTAATTCACTCCCGTTCGTATGTTCGCACTTTTCTCAATAACCATGCCTCTCGTTTAAAAAAATTTTTTGCACAAACATTAGTAATGGTGAGATTAAATTGTTTTCACTCGTGGAGGACCCTTCATGCCCGGACTGTTTTAACTGAATATTTATGACTTAAACATTTTTTTTTTTTTCTTACTGTCTTGTACACTCACCAAAGATTAGATATTTGAACTCCTGAAAACTTGGAACGACTCTACGACTCGTCACCCTTTGTGTTAACGTTGCTACATCGTACACTATTTTATGCACTCGATGCCTTAACCGAGTGCAAGTAAATATTTCAAAAATACATTAGTAGCTTATGAAATATCTTAGCAACACAATTTAAAATCTATGCACAAAATAATGGGAACCATGGAAATTCCAGCTGTATTCATGTTTGCTGCCGGGCTGAAGTGTGTAGTCTATTTCTGCTATACAGACATCCGGAGGGAATGCTGACCCTATGATATTGTACTGCTTTGTTTAAACTGAAACATACTAGATAATGTTGGAATCTGCAGACTATTATTGTACTCCTTGTGCACATGTAAATTTTGAATTTCTTTCCCAGGAGAAAGTACTAGAAATTAATATACCATGAAGTTCTTGACAGACTAGGAGTGTTGTACGGTTGGTGTAGGTTTCACATGGTTCCATGGATAAACCTGCCCTGCACACTAGTTTATTTTCCTTTGGATATTGACAACATTGATATTTTCTCTCTAGGAAAAAAATCTTGCATAAAGTAACTAAATTAAGATTGTCTTAAACTGTTGAAGTATTTTTAAACTACTCTACTTCAATCTTTCTTGCAATTTTTATCTTAATGTAAAAAATATTAAATAATTGCTCAATTAGTAAAGATTTTACAAATTTTTTCATGTATTTGGGGGGGGGTCAGCTGTCAACATTGGTACACTGTTCAATATTTTGTGCATTTCGTGCCCTTAAGTTTGCAGGCAAATCTTTTTAAAGTTAAAAAAAAATAGGGAAAGCTCTGGAAATCACTTCAATTTTTAAAATTGAAGACTTTGAATCTTACGAAGGAAAACAACTTTTCTATACTCTGGATGTGCTACTATCCGAAATTAATAAATTATTTAAAATAGTTTTATTTTTAATAAAATATTTGCATCTTAACACGTTTTCAAAACAGTTTGTTTATTCAATCTTTAGTTTTAAAAGTACATTTACTTGTAGTTTATGCAACACGTCTTACACTTGAAGGAAATTGTATAAATATTTTAATCCTTATTCAAACTAGCAGGGTTACCTTGTGTAGTCTATGGAGTGACTTCAATTTTTAGTGATAACAATTGTTTTTTATCATACAAATTTGTAAATGAAACTTACTTTTGCTACTGAATTAACAAATGTTTTGTCGAAATGTGAAAATTCTTTTTCTACTGGCAGGGCTACTCTGCGTTGTTTGGAACCATAAAAATAGGTTAACTTGTAACTTAATACGTCTCTTTCACCCTATCCTATACCTTTTTTTTTTTTCTCATTCCTCTGTTGAAATTAAAAATGTATAAATCGCATAATTTAGTTTTAAAGTTACTGTTCCCGGGTAACGCCGATATTTTGTCCCTTCAAAAATAAATATGAAACCTATTTGTTTTAATGCATCCCCGGGACACCGGCTTCTTCCCCCCTCCCCTTCTCCATCGAGCATGTACCACATAACAAATATACAATTTTATTACACACCTGCTCCTTCAAGGTTATTAAGTATTATGTGATCCATTTATCATTAAATGTAACACGCCGGCTCTATAATATTAAGCATTTTGTTTCCACGTTTACCATGTTCAGTGTCCTACTGTATGAATTTATTGCATGAGTGACGATTTTGTTAATATACAATACCATAATAAAACAAATTGAAATTCTTTCTGATCCAAAGCAACGTCTTCAATTTTAAGATATTGGGCACTTTCGAATCAATATAACGCTTACCAAATGTAATACTGATCTATTTTCCTTCTAGTATAAAATTATAAGCAAAGATAAGGTCTTCTTTTGGCTCGTAAAATAAAATTGCATGCATAATAATTAAAGCCGGACAGGTACGTTTATTTTTATAAATCGTGGTCAATTTGTTAAACGGAAATATAAACATGTTTGCGCTGGAAGAATGTGTAGTGATTTGAAACGAGGAAACATACGCTTGTGGATTAGATTTTTTATTAGTACTATTTGTATTTTTCAAGGCATTCACTTTGATAATTAAAGCGATTAGTTTTTAAATTTTGAAGTCATTATGTAAGGTTTGTTGGAGTAGATTATTATTAATGTTAAGCTTGTGTGAAAGTAAGAATAAAGTCGTTTTCAAGGTTGTCAGAGTTTTGAATGAAAATAGCCTCGATGTTTCGGCCATATACATTTAGTGATGGGAATCTGAAAAGATTTTCAAGGTTAGTCATATAGTATTCGAAGGTTGGTCCTTATATATATGGAAATGGATGCAATGTAACCTTTTCTATTTCCACATAATCTGGTGATTTCCCCTCATTTTTTCATCACAATGACAAATTTGACATCTGTCTTGTAGCCTGGTCACATGTCCTTGTCAGAGCAATACGGAACGTTCAACATTTTGAAATTAGCGATGTAAATTTTGATGTTTCTGTTAGTGATGGGGCGATTGAGAAATCGGAACTTTTTAGAATCGGTATCGGAAAAATTTGCATATTTGCTGATGCCAAAACGATTCTCTTAATTTTTTTTTTATTCTGTTCAAAACAAAACCTTCCACTGCTTGTTGTAATTATGTTTAAATTACGATAACACTACGACCTCCGGATAACTCGCATCGTTTGAGAAAATATGTGCACGTTTAACATTTTTGCAGTAATCGACGAAAAATTTAACTTTATAGTTAAATATTTATTGATTTCTGAAGAACAAGTATCGGTAATTATATCGGAATCGAAAAGTATTGGAATTGTTCCATCATTAATTTCTATAAACATTCAGATGCAACTCTTTTTCTGTGACTGATTTTTGTCTTGCCGCCACATGGTACAATCTATCCTAATTATGCCTTTGATAGCTAGCGAAAGATTCATTTTAGCGGGACTCTGTTTGATACCGTGTTTGTCTAGATAGCGATTCTTTTTCATCGGCTCTTATTTTGGTGTGACTTTATCTGCCTTTGAAATGAGTCTTTTTTTTTTCTCTTTCATCCCTGACAAATCATCCTTTTGGGTATGCGGATTTGTTGAAATACTGTTAGTTCTATTGCGCTTCATAAAGTTTGTCGGCAGGCTAAAAGGAATTCCTTAAGGAACTATTTTGTTTGTGGCATATTTTCATTATATGGATACCAGGCGTGAACGCAAACCCCAAAATTTTACTATACTATTTCTCTTCAAGATGAAGCGTGCTTATCAATGTATTATGCGCATCTATATAAAGTTTATTTCCATTCTTTCGGGATCGCCCGGGTACAGACCCCACATTTTTAAGCCACAACTGTTCAACCTGTAATATGCTTTTTCTTTTTTTTTTATCCTTGATACCGCTTCTATAATTCAATAACTTGAGTGTTATTTCTTCCGCCCGTCACACCAATAATTTCCTGGGTAAGGTTAACTTTTGTCCAAATTTCCAAACACGTAACGCACCTTCTCTCAACTCCCAACGTACTTCTGCTAATTCAACTTATTTCTTCGAAATCCAACTTCAAAATGAACGACCCTCTAAAAAATCAACCCTCTTTTATCTCCAACCAGGAGCATCTCATTTGCATATCGGGTGGTCACATTGCAGGCATATAAAGAGATAAGGCAGCCATTTTTGTTTCTTCATTCATTTCATTCCACGACCGACCCGTTGAATTATGCACACGTGCTAATTAGGTAAGTCGTACGTTTCCCTACACTCCCCCCTGATCTCATGATCACACACAGGGTAGGGGGGCAGTCGTCTTTGTCGGGTACTTCTTCGAAGAATCGGGAAGCACTTCCTCATTGCCATCTTCCTCATTGCCACCGTTATTGCCACCCGTCTGTTCCATTATCCCCTCTTGTGGTTCCCTATGTGGTGTTTCACAATCAGGGCAAGGGGGCAGTATCTGTCTTGGTCAGGTACTCCTTCGAATAATCGGAGGCATCACTTCCTCAGTATGTTTCATTATTCCCTCTCGTGGTGCTATAGGCGGTGTTTCACAATCACGGCGGGTGGGCAGTATTCGTCTCTCGGGTACTTGGATGAGGAACTGGTGGCATTACTTCATGTCCATCGTTCTCATCACTATTGCCACTAGTATGTTCCATCATTCCCTCATCTGGTTCTGTAGGTAGTTTCTATGCTCACCTGTAGGGGCAGTAGGCGATCAGGATCATCCCTGAACTCTGATCTTCCTCATTATCCTCAGAATCAGAAGGTATAACAGGGGTGGATCTTTTACATGACGTGGTACACCATTAATCAACATGGTCTAAGGACTTATGATTTTGTCTATTTTTCCTCTGTAAAATTTTACAGTGCACCCAGCATTTGGGGGTTTTACCCAAACAGTCTCCCACTTGATATGGTGTATTGACAATGCTAACCACTGGTGTGACATCAATTACTTTTATACGCTGTTCATAGCGGTAAATCCCATTAGCTGGTGCAGTTTGTTGTTGCATCGTCCTTTGGTGTCACATTATACCAGTACACAGCTTCTGGAATAGAACACTGTGTCCTGGCCGCAATTCTTTTAATGGTGCGGTGACATCGCTCCGCTATACCGTTACCTTCTGGAAAATATGCACATCGGTAATGCATTCTAATCCTCCATTCCTGCGTAAATCTCTGAAATTCTTGACGTCGAAATGTAGTGGCATTATCAGTCAGAATTTCCAGCGGGGCACCATGTTCAAAAAGACAGCTCTCAACTGTCGTATAATGCTAGATGCATCCTGTCCTGTCAACAGGCGCCATATCGTGAAACGTGTCGGACCACAATCTGTCAAGGTCAAAAAATGCCTGCCCTCATAATGCGTTACATCCATTCCTACTCGATACCAGTTGTCCTTCACCTCAAGCTTCCCTTTTTGCCATTGGGATGGTGCCGGATCAATTCGCTGACACTCTTCACACGAGCGTATAGCTGCCTTCATTGATGCTCTTGTAGTTGAAAGACACACTCTTCGGACAAAATATGTTATCCTCCGAATTCCGGGATGTCCACTCTGCTGATGTATTGTACGGATCTGGTCAGGTGTTAATTGATCTGCTACGGCCGCGCATGTCTTGTGGAGGATCGGGTCCCTGCCTCATTACATCAATCCACCTCTTTGGTACTCTAGTCAAGCTATCAGCCAAATTCTGCATCGATGAAACTAAGGTAATGTCCACCTGCAAGCGTCAACTATACGCTTTATTATTGCCAGTCTCCTTCGTACTAACATCTCACTTGCAGCTTTAGTCTTAACTCGAGCCTTTCCAGTCAAGGTGTCGGTCAACGAGTGGTAAACACACGAGTCAGTGTGGAGATGCACAACCTTAGCCTGCCATTGCAATGCAAGATTAAGCCCTTTTAACGTGGCATCAAGTTCTGCCAAATTTATATGCTGGGCATCATTTTTCGGATGAAGCCAGCACGCATCTTCCACAACAGCACCCAACTGTTCCAACACGACACCTGTAGCCAGTTAACTTGCGTCAACGCATGCATTCAATTCGTTTCAAGATACTTGCCACTCACCCTGGGCAGGGTGGTTTCTATGTACTCTGGACAACATTTCAGCCATCATTTGCTGGAGAGAATCATCATCCACCATGTCGTTCCATCCTTTGGTTACTGCAGTTACTCGTCTTTTTAACACTCCTGTTGCCGATCGGAGCCATCCAGACAGGTAGATGTCCTACTAATTTACCGCAAATAGAAAACACAATGCGTCTTGTCAATACCCTGGGTAACTCTGGAATTGCGCTTCTTCGCTTCCATCACAAAGTATTGCCCTTCTCATAGACCTCTAGGTTAAATTGTAACTTAATACGTCTTTTTTACTCTCTCCACCTTTTTTCTTATTCCTCTGTTGAAATTAAAAATGTATAAATCGCATAATTTAGTTTTAAAGTTTCTCCCGGGTAACACCGATATTTTGTCCCTTAAAAATATATATGAAAGCTATATTTGTTTTAATGCATTCCTGGGACACAAGCTTCTTGCCCCTCCCCTCCCCTTCTCCATCGAGCATGTACCACATAACAAATATACAATTTTATTACACACCTGCTCCTTCAAGGTTATTAAGTATTATGTGATCCATTTATCATTAAATGTAACACGCCGGCTCTATAATAAGCACTTTGTTTCCACATTTACCATATTCAGTGTCCTACTGTATGAATTTATTGCATATGAGTGACGATTTTGTTAATATACAACACCATAATTGTTGTGCCTGTATCAATAACACGAACGCAGGAAGTAAAGGTAAAACAAATATATTAAGACGAAAATATAATACATATTTACAAAGGTGCAGTTGTACTGCAGTTGGAAGATTGTCCGGCAAAGGGCGTGTTAAAGTCTTTCATGGAGCAACCGGCACATGCGTCTTGCCTATCCGGCGTTCGAACACAGCTCCCCGATCTTGCTGACTTGATACCTTTACCTACATCTTGTTCACCCACGTATGCTAATTAGTGGGCGTCTCCAGAACAATAATAAAACAAATTGAAATTCTTTCTGATCCAAAGCAACGTCTTCAATTTTAAGATATTGAGCACTTTCGAATAAATACAACGCTTACCAAATGTAATACTGATCTATTTTTCTTCTAGTATAAAATTATAAGCAAAGATAAGATCTCCTTTTGGCTCGTAAAATAAAATTGCATGCATAATAAAGCCGGACAGGTACGTTTATTTTTATAAATCGTGGTCAATTTGTTAAACGGAAATATAAACATGTTTGCGCTGGAAGAATGTGTAGTGATTTGAAACGAGGAAACATACGCTTGTGGATTAGATTTTTTATTAGTACTATTTGTATTTTTCAAGGCATTCACTTTGATAATTAAAGCGATTAGTTTTTAAAATTTGAAGTCATTATGTAAGGTTTGTTGGAGTAGATTATTATTAATGTTAAGCTTGTGTGAAAGTAAGAATAAAGTCGTTTTCAAGGTTGTCCGAGTTTTGAATGAAAATAGCCTCGATGTTTCGGCCATATAAATTTAGTGACTGGGATTTGAAAAGCTTTTCAAGGTTAGTCATATAGTATTCGAAGGTTGGTCCTTATATATATGGAAATGGATGCAATGTAACCTTTTCTATTTCCACATAATCTGGTGATTTCCCCTCATTTTTTCATCACAATGACAAATTTGACATCTGTCATTGTAGCCTGGTCACATGTCCTTGTCAGAGCAATACGGAACGTTCAACATTTTGAAATTAGCGATGTAAATTTTGATGTTTCTGTTAGTGATGGGGCGATTGAGAAATCGGAACTTTTTAGAATCGGTATCGGAAAAATTTGCATATTTGCTGATGCCAAAACGATTCTCTTAATTTTTGATTCTGTTCAAAACAAAACCTTCCACTGCTTGCTGTAATTTATGGCCCTGATGTTTTTCTGGTTAGATGAAGAAGGGGTCAAGGAAATGAGGCCATAGAGGTCACAACAAAGAATACATTTAATTGACAACGTTGAAGTATGTAGAATCTGACTCCATGCAATTAACGACAGACGAATATTGAAGGTTGAGAACCGGTTTTATTTATTAATGACAGTTCTAATTAGAAGAGGTAAAGTGTTCGTAGGATGTTTGTAGGTGTGTATGCATTGATAAGGAAAGAACTTTTGTAGGCTTGTATAATTTAACAAAGAATGAATGTTCGTAAGCGTACTTATCTTTTCGGACGATGGGGGTGGTAAGTGGGTGGCCGGTCGTGCTACTGTCGGTGATATGTGTCCTGGCTTTTAACTTGAGAGCGGCGACTTTTTTCCTCAACAGCTAGCAGCACGGCGTCTTCGCCTCCTATGTTTTTCGCCTTTTTTTTTTTTTTTTTCTTTTTTTTTTTTTTGTGTGTGTGTGTGAATTATGCATTGGTTAGAATTGAAGGCGTTTGGCCCATAACATGAGAGCGTAGTCGGCTTCAGTTCACTGGTGCCTTATTTCTTTTTCTTCATCTCTTTAGGTCTGGTGGGAGAATCCGTCCGTGCGTTCACTGACGCAGCAGGGCGAATCCCTCTTCTCTCTCCTTTTTGGTCCCCTCATTTTATAGTCGCAAACCAGCTCCCAGTGACTGTGATATTTTAGGCCTTTATTTTAGGCGCGGAGCTCTGCCATTGGTTGATAATTCTTTTGTGGTTATCTTATTTTTTCTTCCCAAGCGGAAGCGATGCGTGGAGCCATGTGCAAACGACGATTTTTTTTTATTATTTTGTCTCTCATAGTGGATGCGTTAACATCAGATTGGCTGCCAATTCTCGTCATGTTCCCACAAATTTAAACAGAAATAAATATTACGATAACCCTACGACCTCCGGATCACTCGCATCGTTTGAGAAAATATGTGCACGTTTAACGTTTTTGCAGTAATCGACGAAAAATGGTAACTTTATAGTTAAGTATTGATTTCTGAAGAACAAGTATCGGTAATTATATCGGAATCGAAAAGTATTGGAATTGTTCCATCATTAATTTCTATAAACATTCAGATGCAACTCTTTTCCTGTGACTGATTTTTGTCTTGCCGCCACATGGTACAATCTATCCTAATTATGCCTTTGATAGCGAAAGATTCATTTTAGCGGGACTCTGTTTGATACCGTGTTTGTCTAGATAGCGATTCTTTTTCATCGGCTCTTATTTTGGTGTGACTTTATCTGCCTTTGAAATGAGTCTTTTTTTTTTCTCTTTCATCCCTGACAAATCCTTTTGGGCATGCGGATTTGTTGAAATACTGTTAGTTCTATTGCGCTTCATAAAGTTTGTCGGCAAGCTAAAAGGAATTCCTTAAGGAATTATTTTGTTAGTTTGTGGAATATTTTCATTATATGGATACCAGGCGCGAACGCAGACCCCAAAATTTTACTATACTATTTCGCTTCAAGATGAAGCGTGCTTATCAATGTATTATGCACATATATAGAAAGTTTTTTACTTCCATTCTTTGGGGATCGCCCAGGTACAGACCTCACAATTTAAAGCCACAACTGTTCAACCTGTAATATGCTTCTTTTTTTTTCTTTTTTTCTTTTTTTTTTTGCTTTTTTTTTTTTTTAAATCCTTGATACCTCTTCCATCATTGTATGTGATCAGTTTATTATAATAGTAAACCATATAGGAGCCTAATCTTGTATAGACGTTCAGCTTTATATACTAGCATGGGCGCCCGGCGTTGCCCGGGTGTTTGGAGGTGTTGAGCAAAGAAAAGTGGTAGTAGGAAGGCAGGCTCGAACCCGTACCGGAAAAAAACGGGGAAAAACGTGACATCTTTGCTGTTACGATCATCGCCAAACCGGAAGTGACGTAGGTTTAAATTAAGGCTAGACAATCGAAAAGAGGGAATGACTTTCAAAAATATCGGTGAAAAAAGGCGACCCTTCCTGTAGAAAAGTGCCCAGTTGAAGGTGAAATGTTTTTAGCTGATTTGTCGTCTGAAGGGTCAAGCTTCAAAACGATACTGATCTTCTAAAAATCCGTCGCCTCTGTCGAAAGTTTTAGGCAGACATGCAAATATACATACATAGATTTATATAGTGGTAGCTCAAATTTTCGACCCAAACAGATTAAAAAGCTTGCCCAATGTCGAAATACCCTTTATGTAAAATTTCAAATGTTTAGACCAGAAATTGTCCGAGTAATTTGGCAGACCGCAGAGGTCAGTTTTTAAACTTTGACCCCCTTAACATTATTTTGGGCTAAATTAAGTTAGATCTGTCCAAGGAACCTATATGTAAATTTTCAATTGTTTATACCCAAAATTGTCGGAGTTTTGTAGAGTTCTCAAAAGTCAAATCGTTGATCTTTGACCCTCTTAACAGTCAAATTGCTAGCCGAAAACCGATTACAACGGTTTTCCCAAATCTCCATACCCTGTATATCAAATTTCGAGATGGTAGACTGAAAATTGAGTTATAGCGTAGAGAAATGTACTTTCACTTTTATAGATATAGATTGTCCGGAGATATAAAAACGAAATAGAATAATTTAAATAGGGTGTTTAACATTTTTTTTTTATATTAAAAGGAACAAACCTGATACTTAATGTAAATTTATTGATCCTTACGGCGCAGAGTAGAACAAAAGTTCATGCTATAAAGTGGACAATTTCTATTTTACTCAAACCTTGCGGTTTATAAAAGAGCCGATGTTGATAATATTGCGGTCAGTTATATTCTAATATACCCTCCCTGCAGTTGAAATGAAGTCATTTTCTGAATCGCGTTCATAATACCTTGCGTTTGTAACGAACCAGCTTTATTTCCGCTTTTAACGAAAGTGTTATCGACCCGAACAAATTAAAAATATTTAAAATAAAATAAATGGACTAAGCCAAACAATTTTTGTATAGTAACTATTACGTTACTAACACCTAGGATTGACGGAAAGTTAATAGAATATCGTGTGTGTGTGTCACTCTAGTTTAGAACTAAAATTGGCGAAGGAGTTTTGTAGTCTGCAAAGGTCAACTTTCAAATTTGACCTTGGCAGCCAAATTTTCACCAAAAAATTGATTTAAACGCTTGCTGCATCGCTGAATACCCTTTAGGTTAAATTTCAAATGTGTAAACCCAAAATTGGTTGAATAGTTTGCTAAAGACCGAACGTCAAATTTTAACTTTGACCCCTTGGCAGCTAAATTCTCGGCCAAAAGCTGATTAAAGATTGCCCTATGTCTGCATACATTTTATGTAAAATTTCAAATGTTTAAACCAAAAATTGGCCGAGTAATTTGGAAGAACGCAGAGGTCAATTTTTTTAAACTTTGGCCCTAATTTTGACCCCCTTAACATTTGTTTTGAGCTCAAATCAAATTAAAGTTTGATCGGTCCAAATAACCTACATCTAAAATTTCAAGTGTTTAGACCCAAAATTGGCGGAGGAGTTTGGTAATTTTCAAAGGTCAGTTCGTTGAACTTAAAACCCCCTTGACAGGCAAATTTCTGGCTGAAAACAGATGAAAGATTTTAAAAATCAATACCCCTTATGTCAAATCTGGAGATTGACAGAAGCTTGGTAGGGAAATGTACACCCACACAATTTCACTTATATATATTAATACTAGCGGGGGGGGGGGTACCCGGCGATTCCCCGTTTTGGTAAATCAAAACTCGGGGGGGGGGGGGTTATAATAAAAAAGTTTTGGTAGGTGAGTATGAGGATCAAACCCGAACCTTTGAGGTAAAGTTGGAAATTAAAGTGAAAATAAGACGTATGACGTTAACCACTGGCCCACGGAGACATACAAGTGAAATGCGTTTGAATTTATTCAACTATTGACAGGTGGCAGCGATAAAAGTTAACTCTGCTGCTTCTATTTGACCTAATTATTGAGGTCAAATAGAAGTCATGCAGTTAACGTGGGTTTGTTTACCAAACTTTGACTTTTTTTTTTTTTTTTTCTCTAACAGATGTTGGAGGGGGAAAGCAGCTCCCAATTGTCCAGATTGATTAGCAGTTGTCTGATATGAGGAGTTTGTCCCCACATTGATCAAAGCTTCTGGACGTTTCCAGGCGTGATGCCAAGAACGTTGTGATATTTAGCTGTTTCGGCCCCGGTCTTGGCATTACCTACTGCCAAGGCCTCCTTTGGGGTCCGAATCAACTTAGGCACCAGGGCCGGGAAGGGGAGAAGAAAACGGGTCTTTGCTAATTGACTAAGCTAGACTTGCGATGGAAAGCAAGTACTTTATTGAAAAAACCTATACTAGAGTTTCTATCATTCTACTGCTTAACATTATTGCCAGGACCTACTTAAAACACGACTGCTCCCCAGCTTACGGGATGGTGGGCGACATTCACGCTGTAAAGAGAATATTTAGAAAAGAAAAACAAAACTTTTTATTTACAAAATAAGGTGTTTTTTTTTTTGTTTTTTTTTTATAATGGGGGGGGGCAAACTAGAAAACACCCAAAAAGAAAGAAAAAGATAACAAATAAACAAAATGCCTATGGGGGTGGGTTAGTAAGGGGACCCTCCCTCCCTTCCTGTCGGCTAGTCAACATGAAACGCCCACTGTCTTCCGGTCCCTTCCCCGGGGAGAAAAGTGAAAGCAAGCAGGTACTTCCCTAATTGAGATTGGAGGACCTAAAGGGCAGAACTATTTACGTGCAAAAATAACTTTGGGTTGGGATCAACAGGGATGGATGGTGTCTTCTAAGATAAAATGCGTAATGGGAAAAACAGACCGGGGACAAAACAAAACATCTGGACTGGGCATCTTTGGAAGCTCTCCTAGTGCCGACTAACAACAAATATAAAGACTACGGGAACAGGATCGACACGCATACTTACCCTAGTCTAGGCCCTAATAAAGTACAAACTTTCCACTCTTGGTGGTTACTCAGCCTAGCTAATCCCTACACCTACCCATATTACAAGGAAAACCTTGTATTAAACCATAAGGGCTTGGTTCCGAGAAAAAGTAAACCACAGCACCTTAGGACCAATACCACTAGGATGGAACACTATCTCTAACCTAGCGCCTCGTCGGATGCTAGTGTTGTGCACCCACCTATCAGTCTATGCAGTGCAATCTTTTCCAATCGCATCTGATCTTTAAGTTGATGCTTAAAATAAACAACCAGGTCGCAATCCGAAACAGATCGCCCCTCATAGATAATGCCCAGACATGAAACCCACGTCACTAATCTAGCTACAGCTAGGATCGCTAGAAACACCACCCGTTTCTCCCTGGTAAACAGTGGGTCCACATTATTGACAACGTACGCTAAATCGAGTGCCACCAACCGCTCTGGGTCGATGTGAGCCGTTACCTCTCTGACATACTCCCGGAAACTCCACACCCCGCTGCAATGAAAACGCGTGTTTTCTCGTCTCCTCCTCTTCATTGCAGCATGGGCATGGGGGATAATAATATTCACCATCCCTGCAATCCCTGGCTAGTCTGCCAAAGAGTGGCATCGCATCCCGAACTAGCCTTCATGTGATGGAGAATTCCAAATTGTTTAAATAGCTATTGGCAGGCGCCCAACTCCACAGCGAGAGAACTCCCCCCCCCTCGACAGGTGTAGCTGTTCCCACAGTGGATCATTTGTGGTACCCACCACTAACTCCTCATACATTCTCCTCCTAGGTCGCACAAGGTCACTGGACCCTGGCAATGCCCTAAGGGCGGCTTGGCATTTGGTCAGGAAATGCCGTTCCCCCACCTGTCTTCTGCGACATTCAGTGGTGGGGTCGGATATAAGCGGTGGAAAAGCTTGTTCCACGACTGGTACACAGTGCGTTTCCTCCATCAGTGTCTGACTCGGGAACACCAATCTTTCAACATGATTATGGTTTTGTATGTCAAGCATTCCCAAGCCTCCCTTTCTCTGTTTCTGTGTACAGACCTGTCTGCAGATATACGGCTTTCCTCCCATCCAAAGAAGTTTGAACAGGAGTTACTCTAAAGCCTTACAGCGATCCACAGGTAGGGGAAGAACAGACAAGCAGTAAAGGATCAACGGAAACACGTATGTAGCACACGCCTCCACGACCCTTCATGGACAATCTCCTACGAATCCAAGTCCCTACTGACGACTCTACCTTCGTCTGTACTTCCGACCAATTCTTATCCAGCTGGAGGTCCGGCCCGAACCACACTCCGAGGATCTTTACCGGGCCATCAGTCCAGTCGAACTCGCCTGGAAGCGAGTTTACCCCAGTCCAGGCGCCCAACCGCAAGCCAATGGACTTGCTATTGATCATGGCCCCTGTGACAACTTCGTACTTGGCGATCGCCTCTATCACTGCTTTAATATCTATACTTTGTGCAACGAACATGGTGACGTCATCGGCGTATGCAGACACCCTGGCAAATTTGCCGCCAGGTAGAGCTATGCCATGCAGGACTGGTCTCGCCACCTCGTCCCTTAATTTGTGAAGGAAAGGCTCCAACGCCAGGACATATAACAGAAGCGACAGCAGGCAACCCTGCCGCACTGACCGGGAGACCTCAAAGGACTCCGACAACCTATCGTTTACTTGCACCACTGCCACAGGATCACGATACAGAGCAGAGATCCACTTGCGGAAGTCCAGACCAAAGCCGGCGGTTTCCACAACAGATCTCAAGAACCCATGGTCGACCCCATCGAACGCCTTGGACTGATCTGAATTGATCAGCGCGGCTTCTGTGTCGTCTTCTAAACTCTCTATGATCATGCGAACCAAGTGCAAATTGTTCTGAATCGATACACCCTTCACAGCGTAGTTCTGATCCAGTTCGACCAATAACAACCTGCAGTCAGTTCGCAAGAACGCGGGACAAAATCTTGAAATCTGCGTTAAGCAGAGTTATGGGCCTATAATCGTCTAGATTCCCCCCTCCATGTTGATTCCCCCCCTTCTTCAGAAGCGTTACCACTCCTTCGGTTACCTGCCTCGAAATCGGCAAACCAGTGGTTAAACACGCCTGTCAGAAGGGGCACAACCATGGGCGACAGCCTCAAGAACAATTTGTAGGCAAACCATCGAGCCCCAGAGATTTGTTGTGGCCAACCTGCTTCAACGCAGTAATGACCTCACGCTCTAACTATCCCCTCGCAGCTAGCCACTCGGGCCACAGTAAGGCAGGGCGAGCCAGCTAAATAGCTGCCAAACTCGTGGCCATGGAGTCTGGGTAATTGGGTGAAGTGTTCCTCCAAATGTTGCCGAAACCTATTGCAGATCTCCCATGCCGATACGAGAGAGAGCGCCCTTCCAAGTTTTTCACCTCCCGAATGTACCCACCCAAGCCGCATCTTAGGGTGGCTCCACGCTCGACAGCGTCAACATTCACGGCTTCATTGGAGACACTTTTTAACCTAGCTCTAACTACCTGACCTGCATATCGCTCGCTAGCCAAGTGACTCGGGTCCCCCTTAACTAGAGCTATTTCTAGGGAATCCTCCCCTGCCACTGCCCGGGTCAGTCTATCATCTAGGTGCCTTTTAGTCCCTTTTAACTCCCTCTGAATTAGTGATGTCAGCTGCTCCTGAAAGTTGTTCAACTTCCAGTAGTCAGACAACCTAGCCTATTACCTAATTTCAGACAGGTCAACACGAGTTTATGGTCCGAATGATCTAGCCAGTAGAACGTGGGAAAAGACAGGAAATCTGTCGCCCCTTCTAATTAACATTCTGTCCAAGTATGTACTCGTACAGACGGCTGAACTAGACCGCCACGTTCACATCTCCCTCCCGGGGTGATCCAGACGGAACCTGTCGACCAGATCGCACGAGGCCATCAGGTCAGACGGGCTGTTGTCACACCGCCCCGACCCTCTAGCCCCCCCCAACCTTATCTATATTGGGGTCTAGGACAGCATTCCAGTCCCCCGTTAAGACTACCCGCTCCGAACCCAAAGAGAGAAACACCTCCACCCGCCAAAAAAAAAGAAACCTCACCCCCGGCTCTGGAGGCTGCCATATGCTGAGTAAACATCAAACTCGTTTACCAACACATCGCAGTCCCCAGCCCCAACAAAGTGGGTCTCCTGCAGTGCAGCTACATCTACCTCAAGGGCCACGAGATCCATCAGCACACGAGCAGCCTTGCTTTGGGATCTCATGCCCCTCATATTATAACTAGCTAGGTTCAAGCCTGTAGCCATGTTTTCACAGATAGTAGTATTCGTATACTAAAGGTCTGAAATCCTCAGGAGTAAGGACGTCGAAGGCTTGACCAAGACTGCCTGTGAGCAGGTCGGGCGTAAGTCGCCCGTCTCTGGCCGGGCCCCCCCCCACGTCCAAGGGGAACATCAACTTAATCGCCTTATAGGAGGAGTGAACATAAATAAACCCGTCCCTCGCAACGCTTGGCAATTTGAATCAATGATGGGTGCTCCCCGTCCATCAGCCTGAAGCCCGGAAACAGTTTTTCCCGCCTCAACATCCTCCAAAGTGCCTGTGCTCGTCCTCCCCTATTTGGCCTCACAAATGTTATGTTTGGTGCGTCAGCGAAATTCCTCAGGTTGGTGACCTCTTTCCCGTCCACCTCCCTCAGGCCTTCAAGGTTTTTCAGATACTTTCTTTGTGACCCGTTGAAGTCACCAGCCATCATTTCTGCTTTACATAGACGCTCTCCCAGCCAAAAAGGAAACTTTCTGGTCTTTTACACTCTGGGGGGGGGCGCCTTTTCCTCTTTTCTTTCTGCCAACACCGCTTTCTTTTCTGTTGTAACTGGAGCTTCCATCTGTTGCTCCGGAGTGTTGAAAAGGGGAGGGGTAGGCTGAGCGTCTTCCTGGGGGGGGGGGTGATGTTGGAGGCTCAGCGTGCTCGTCTTCCATCTTTGTCTCCGGGAGTCTCTTTGGGAGAAACCAACGCCCCGAAACCCTTCTCGATCTGGAGGTGCCGTCCCGAAAGGCACCCACCCCGAACCCTTCACGGCCACTACACCCGGGGCGTCCCCCCAAGATGGCAGGAGCAGAGGCCTGCTCCATCTAGTTGAAGTCCCAGAGCCCAACTAGTGCCCGCCAATTCGGAAACCAAGGAACCTTTGCCTAAAAAGGCACGTCGGTTACCCTTGACCCTGCTGGTTGCTTAAGCACTAGCTGAACCCTGGACTATCTGAAAGAAAGAAAACCGAAACAGTTAGTTGAAAAGAAAAAGCATGCAATAACAAGTCCTTAATGGCCCAAATCCCCAAAGAAAGTGCTGGTCCTTGCCGGATAAAAATAAAAAATCCTAACCAAGAAGGTTAGGAGCACTTCCTCAGACACTTAGATGCGGATTGCAGTTTTCTGAGAACAGATACTACACTTTCATCTTATATATTTTATTGCAGGTAAAATTACAAATCAAACAATAAAATTGAATAAAAAGTAAAATTAACAAAATTAGGCACAAGGCCCCATAAGAAATTGGAGAGGGGAAGGGTCTTTGATTATTTGATAAGTGTAACAATGAAGACTTTGGAGTTTTACTCTTGACTTGCAACATTTACCACAATACCTCATTCACTCTGTGGATCCTAATCTAATAAATCCCCAAACATATATATACAACTTGCAAAGTAAATATCTGTATGCATTTTTTTTTTTTTTTTTTTTTTTTTTTGTAAGGTGAATGTGTTATATACAAGAGTTCAATTTCATTTGAAAAATAAAAAGTTCCTGAATTAAAAGTAAAAATGTTCGTGAGTGGGGAAAGCTAATCAAAATGTTCTTTTTAAAAAAAAGTATAACACCTGGGTTGTTAGAGTAGTACAGGGGGGGGCAATACTGAGTGACTAGACCCTCCCCCCCCCCTCCCCAAGTTTTCCGGGGGAACTGAAAACAAGCAGGAAGATCTCCATTGGGGTATGGGGAGGAGTCTTAATAGAAGTTTGAGAAAATAAAAGCAACGGATGGAGGGGATTGGAAGGTGACCGGGGATATTAAAAGCAAAAATGTGGTACAAGGGGGTCGGATAGACTCCGGTTATCTAACACAAAAGCAGGAGTGGGATCTCTATTATACCACCAGTCAAGAGTCTTTTAAATATGGACTTATGCTAAACTAAGCGGGATGGGTTCCGAAGGACCCAGCACCACCCGTGCCATGCTCAAGGAGGGAAAACACATTCAAACTTGGCTCCTCGACGGATGCATAAACTAGTGTTGTGCACCCGCCTCTTGTCAAACTCCACTCCAGGCAACCTCCTCCAATCGCATCTGATCTTTACTTTAAGCAGATGTTTAAAGTAAAAGATCAGATCCCAATCTGGAACAGATGTCCCTTCGGAACAACTTGAGGCGCGTGATCCAAATCACCATGCACGCTACTGCTAGGATCGCCAGGAAAACCATTCTTTCCTCCCTGGGGAATGGCGGCTCCATGTTGTACACAAAATATCTTGTGTAGAGATCGAGCGGCCACTCGCCATCGATGCGAGCCGTTACCTCTCCAACGTACTCCAATAGGGCCTGGATCCGGCTGTAACGGAGAAACGCATGCTTGACTGATTCGAGCTTGTGTTCCTCACAGCGCGGACACCAGGCCCTTGTTTGTTCTTTGTACATGCTGAATTCGTCGAAGAGGGGCAGTGCTTTTCAGACCAGTCGCCAGGTCAGGGAGAATTCAGTTTGTCAGAAAATCCCGTCCCGGCGCCCAACTCCATTGAGAGCGGATAACCTCCATCAACTAACCTAACCGCCTACAAAGAGGATCCTTCGCGGTACCCACCACTAGTTCCTGATAAAGTCTCTTTCTAGGCTGATCAAGGACACTAGTCCCCGGCAAAGCTCTAAGAGCGGTCCGGCATTCGGCAAAGAACTTGGACTTCCCCCTCGGTTTACGACGACCTTCTACCAAGGGGTCGGGTTTGAGATTGGTAAACGAGTTCTCAACCGCAGGGACCCAAGGAGCATTCTCCTCTAGCGAACGACCCAGGAAAGCCAATCTCTCAGCGTTTCTGACACAAGAGACTGGGCTGACCCAGGCCTCCCTCGCTCGGACTCTGGACACAGACCTCTCTGCACACATAATGCATACCCTCGTCCCACAGAAGTGAGTTGAGGCGCTTTTGTAAGTGGGTTAGGCGTTGTGCAGGGAGAGGAAGTACAGACAATTGGTAAAAGATGAGCGGAAATACGTATGTAGCACACACCTCCGCCTGATGCTTGGACAATTTCCTTCGAATCCAAGTCTTGACCAACGATTTAACCTTGCCATATACTTCCGACCAATTTTTCTCCAGCTGAAGTCACGGTCCAAACCAGACACTGAGAATGCGGACAGGCCCATCAGTCCAGCTGAAGATACCTGGAAGCAAATTTACCCCGGTCCAAGCCCCCAACTGCAGGCCGACATACTTGCTGCGGTTGAAGACGGCCCCTGTGACTTCTTCGTACTGAGTGAGCACCATTGAACGTCCATGGAGCAAGACACGAACACGGTGACGTCATCAGCAAATGCGGAAACCCTGGCTAGTGTGCCTCCAGATAAAGCAATTCCGCGCAGGACTGGTGTAGCCGCCTCATCCCTTAACTTGCAAAGGAGGGTTTCCAACGCCAGGACATACAAAAGAGGTAACAGCAGACAACCCTGACGCACCGACCGGGAGAGGGGGAATGACTCTAACAGCTTACCGTTGATCTGCACTGCTACCGTCGGCCTATCATACAGGACAAAGATCCACTTGCAGAAGTCCAGATTAAATCTGGTGGCCTCTAGAACAGATCCCAGGAACCGATGGTAGACCCTATCGAACGCCTTGGACTGATCCAAACTGATCAGCGCGGCTTTGTGTTTAGCAGAGTCAAGGACCTAAAATCAAAATTTTCCCCCCACCATGCCGTTGACCTTTCCTCAGCAATGTGATCACCCCCTTGGTTACCTGTCCAGGGATAGAACCCTAAGCAAACCAATGCTTGAACACATCCTTCATAATAGGGACCAACATGGGCGACAGCCTCAAGTAAAACTCATAGGGTAAACAAAGCCCCAGGGACTTGTTGTAGCCGACCTACTTCAACGTAGTAATGACCTCATGTTCAGTAACAAGACCATCACAGCTAGCCGCCCAAGCCGTTGAGGCGGGGCGAGTCGGCCAAATAGCTGCCAAACTCTTCGACCCTGAGTCTGGGTAGTTGGGTGAAACGCTTTGATAGATGCTCCCAAAACCCCTCACAGATCTCCCAAGTCGACATGAGGGCGTATCCTTCCAGGTTATGTACTTTCCGAATGTATCCATCCGAACCATGCCTGAAAGCAACCTGACTCAACAGCGTCACCGGTCACAGCTTCGTTAAAGACTTTCATTAACCTAGCCCTAACTACCTGACCTTCATACCGCTTGCTAGCCAAGCGGCTGAGGTCCTGTTTAGCTAGTGCTATCTCTAGGGGGTCCCCCCCTCTCCACTGCCCGGGGCAGCTTATCCTCTATATGCCTTATCTAATGCGAGGCATTGGCTATATTGGACAGAAGTGTCTAATTTTGGCCTTAAGACTAACCCACCACTTACTCCCTGTAACCGCCCTCCCCCACTAAAGCCTGCTGAATTAATTTGGTAACCTTCAATCGATAGTCCTCCAGCTCCAACAAGGTGCTGTTGAACTTCTAGTATCCGGCTAGTTTAGGCCTAGCACTTGAGTTCAAACGGGCCATAACAAGTTTATGGTCCAAGTGTCCTAACAAGTGGACGTGGGGCACGATAGAAAGTCTACGATGCCTCTTCTAACTAACATCCTATCCAAGTAAGTACTCGGATGGGAAGGCACTGTAGGAGGGGTGGATGTATACAGGGATTCTCCCCTCGCATTTAAAAAATGTTCCTCAGTGAAGGATTCTCCTCATCCACCAGCTGCTTGACCAGGATAGCATCCTTCGCTGGTTGGATCTTCAGTTCTGGAATCCTTGTTGACTCTGATGAAAGTGGTCAACAAGGGAGTGTCTTTAAACTGGGTTGGGTCAGCGACGTTATCACCGACATGCGACAAGCTCCTCAGTTTGTTGTACTGGACCTTTTGCTGGCCTTTAAGGTCCGGTATTGGTAGGTGAGTCCACTTTGAAAATCCTGTCTCCCGGCAGAAAAGAGTTTGTTTTTTTTTTTTTTTAGCCCTCTCTGTCCTGACAGGCTGAGGATCGACTGCTTCTGGTGTTGAAGTGTTGCTGACGCTTGAGGGAGGGGGGTTCTGAGTGGTGTTATTAGGGGAGGTGCTTGGTGTGGAGGAGCCGACTGCGTGGTGGTAATCTCCTCTGCCTGTGCTGCTTCCCTTTTCCTTTCATTGCTTTTCCTCCCCTTCCTCCTCGTTTGCTTCTCAAACTCGTTGTTACCCTCCTCCCGTTCTGACAACACTGCTTCCTCCTCCGACTCAGTCGCAGAACAAGGAGTCTTACTTTTGGAGTAGATTAGTGCCTCCATCTCCTCTACCGTGGAAACCTTTTCGCGGTGGTCAGTGTTTTTCCTGGTGATGTCTTTGTTTTTGTTTGCTGTGTTCTTGTTTACTGTTTGTTTGCTGTTGGTGACTGTTTTGTTGTCTGTGCTTGCATTGTCGGTGCTTGTGGTGTTTTTTTTCTTTTTGTTTGTGCTTGTGTTTTTGCCTGTGTTGTGTTTGCAGATGTGGATTTGTTAGTGTTGTGTTTGTTAGTGTTGTTTGTTAGTGTTGTGTTTGTTAGTGTTGTGTTTGTTAGTGTTCTGTTTTATGCTGTTGTTGCTGTTGTTAACCGGCTTTGCTGATTGATTCCTCCGGACCACTTTGCTCCAGCTGGCCTCTTCCTCCTGGTTTGCTGGCACGGCTGCTATTGCTGGGATGACTGAGTTGGTGGTCCCGCTGCTGGCCTCTTAGGACAATCTTTGGCCATATCTCCTTGCTTCAGGCAGTGCCAGCAGTGCGGTCTCCTCCCTTCCACTATGACTGAGAGCATCCAGTCTCTGTATTTGAGAACTGCGGGGATCTTGTCAAAGCTTGAGATCCACACTTATTGACAGTTTATAGTTGCCTGTCATGAGGTTGCATGGACCCTTGACTGGCTATATAGCCTCAACATCCCCATATTGTCTCAGCACGGCGCCCAGTTGTCTTGAACCCAGGTAGCAGGGAACTCCCAAAACCGACACCGTGGTTTGTCTTTTGTCCAGGTACTCTGGCTTTATGGCTAGGTGCTTCCAGGCAATGTTTGATTTGGACAGCTTAACCGCCTCTTTATCTGGTAGGAGTAGCTCCCGTTTTGTGTAACTCCTTCGGACTATGTAGCTGGCAGGGACCTTCAAGTCTTGGAGGAGCTGCATCATTGTTTCCAGGCTGACCCCGGTGAGACTTTTGCTCCTGGTATCTGCCGTGATGAAGGAAATGATGTGGTGTTGGAGCTCCTCCACGGCACCCTGAAGGGGTTTGATAACGTTCCCTTCCGTATACTCCTTGAAGGTGGACTGGAAAAGGTCCCTGTAGTCCTGGGGAGTAAGCTCTTATTGCTTTTGTGGTCCCAAGCCTTTTTCTCTTCGCCTTGGGGACTGCTGTAAGATTCTTGAGCCTTTGGCTCTCCATTTTGTGGCATAGTCCTTGCCCCTTCCTCAGGTTTGGAGATTTCACCCTCGTGGCGGCTCTTGGATGGGTTCACAGCTGGCCACTCTTCTGTCATGTCAGCAGTTTGGTTGTCGAGGCACAGTGCTGGCTGGTCTCCCTTTGCTATTGTAGACTGGCTTGATGCTGCTGCCTTCTTTTTGGGAGGCTGCTGGGCGGGGTTTTGCTTCAGACTTGGAAGTGCATCCCCAGGAGGGGAGGCACCACCGATAGAAAGTGGAGGTGTGGCTGGGGGTGATGTTCTCACCAGTTTTACCTTGTTGGCTCGCTGCTCCCTGCCTTTGCTATCTCCTTTCCGTCCTTGCCCTCTTGGGGAGTGTTGGAGAGCGGGTCGTAGTCTCCATCCTTGAAGAGAGCTTGGATGGAGGCGATTGTTTCATTGAACAGTTCCTCGGTTTTCTCAAAGGTGCTGCTCTCATTTTTGGTTTCTGCCGATGGGGAGTCGCCCTTTAGGGGAGCGGGAGATACGTTCCGCTGCATTCTTTTAATGGATTCCGAGTCTTTGGGTGCCACTGGCCCAGAATCCATTGACATTTCTCCTTCTGGTGTCCTGGCAGCGCCTTTTTCCGAGGTGTTGCCCTCGTGGGGAACCATTGCAGGTGCTTCTAAGGGGTTTCCAGGGAATCGATTTACCAGATCAATAAGCAAGTTTTTATAATTAGATAAGTCATCATCGGAAATAGGTGAATGGCTTTTTAACTGGGCAAAGAAAATATAATTTATATATTATATTATCACCTATTCATGACACCCATCATCATCGTCGTCATGAACGTTGAGGATTTATGCCGTTTTGAACGCGTTTTCATTTTAAAAACTGTGCAACCGGCGAAGCGAACGTTTGTTTATTCTATGTGCTATGTGTTTTCGGATTGTTTTACTCTTTTATTCATGTTGAATTCACCTATTCGTAACAACCATCATCATCGTCATCATAAATGCTCCGTCATGTATATTTCACATGTACGTGTATGTGTACATGTGTGCATTTATACGTACATGCGTGTATGTATGTTTATATGCATGTTGTCATGTGTGTTTGTGTGGGTTCTTTCGTATGTATGTTTGTGTGCATCTGTTTGTATGCATGCTTGTATGTTTATTTCGATGTGTGTGGGGTGTAGATGACTCTGGGTGAAGCAAATCTGCTTTAATAAAAAAAAAAAAAAAATTACAAAAATATAAGGCGGGAGACCAGTACCCGCATTAAGCTGGTCTGCAGTTTGATTGCTGACTATCTTGCTCATGCTTGTTGCTGGATCTCAACATTTTGAACCGAGAGACTTAGCTGTCGTACAAAGCTAAAACTCTGTAACATCATCTTTGTATAGATACTTCCTCAGGCATTCGTCTATAAAAAATTGTCCGTGGCGATGGAAAAATTGTCACACGTGTAGCCCTGAAATGCTGGAAGCATGTAATAATTGATCTGTCATCATGTATGTATGTTAATATATGTATTTATTTATATATATATGTATGTGTGTGTGTATATATTTTATTTATTTATTTGTGTGTGTGTGTGTGTGTGTATTCGTGCATATGTATATATATGTATTTATGCACATATGTATGCATATGGGTGCATATATATATGTACGTAGGTAACTTCATGTGTACGTATTTGTATGTGTGTGTGTGTGTATATGTATGTATGTGTTATATGTATTGTGTATGGATGTGTGTATGTTTATGGGTAGGTATGTGTACGTATATTTTGTTAATAAAATTGTTAACGTTTGTATTAATTTTAAGCGTTGCTAAACTTTTGGAAGCCTGTAGTTTAATTAAATTTATTTATATGTAAAAAAAAGTATTAACATTTAAAAGAACTTTTCTTTAACTACCATTATTAAACATTGAAAAAAATTCACCAAAAATTTTCTTTTTCATAAATTTAGCAGCCATTAAAAAATGATCGATCGTTTCTTAACTTTTGGACTCTTGTGTGTGTGTGTGTGTGTGTGAAAAAATAGATAAGTAAATTCTTAGTACACCAAAATGGAAGGAAAAATTTCAGAGGAAACAATTTAATTTAAATCAAAAAGATCAAAGAAACAAAAAAAACGGGCAGGTGGAATTGTTAAAATTTTTCATTAAGGCCTTATCG